>NW_024096615.1:4000000-4015000 GCF_016545835.1 Crotalus tigris | reverse complement strand
AAAAAATCAATTGCAAAGATAAACAAATCGTCGCCATGGACATTATAGACAAACCGCAGGTCTAAGCGAGTCCTTCCGAGTGGCTGCCATTATGGTGGCATGTTGACATGGCAACAAATTATTCTGAAGTTTTTCCCCACCACCACCCCGAGTGGCTGGAGTTTTGAGGATATTATGCTAACAAAGGTCTTGCTGAACAGTTTGCAGAATGGGAGTAGAATGAAGAGAAATTGATTCAGACACATCTGGACGTTCAAGTCTCTCCACAGTAGGAGGTTAGTCTCCTTGGAGGTGGCAAGGAAGGACATGGCGGGAGAAGAGAGAGAAGGAGGATAACGAGAGAGGTGGAAAGGGGGAGGGAGAGAGAGGAAAGGAGGGGGAAGAGGAGGAAGAGAGAGAGAGAGAGAGAGAGAGAGAGAGAGAGAGAGAGAGAGAGAGAGAGAGAGATGCTACATTTCACCCACATTCGCATGGGCCTGAGGCACAGAGCTAAAAACCAAGAAAGGCTGAAATATCAGGGCTGTAGAAAACACTCAAACTCGTGGGAAAGGTTTGATCGTTGTGCTAAAAAAAATAATCTGAATTTTATGTAATTTGGGAAAAGCTAAAGGAGAAGGAAGATATATTGTGGTACATTCTGGGAAGTGTCTACTTCATGAAACCACTTATAAACAGGCTATTTTCTGGGCAAATTTAAAAATAACATCTGCAATGCTTTATCTATCTATCTATCTATCTATCTATCTATCTATCTATCTATCCAGTGTTTTTTTTGTAAAAAAAAAAAAAGGTGCCGGAACTCACACACATCATACAACCCGTCTTGCCTACCCTACAAGGTTCCATCCAAAAAAGGTGCTGGAACTCCATTCTGGGTGTTCTATGACAAAAAAAGCCCTGTATCTATCTATGCATTTATTTATCATCTATCTATCTGTCTGTCTGTCTATCTACTATCTATCATCCATTTATTTATCATCTATCTGTCTGTTTGTCTGTCTATCTACTATCTATCTATCATCCATTTATTTATCATCTATTTGTCTGTCTATCTATCTATCTATCTATCTATCTATCTATCTATCTATCTATGTATCATCTGATAAACAGGCACACACCCCTCCATTAGAAAAAAAATGACCAGGCAGGGTGTGACAAAAATTCCAGAAATAGCTCAAGTTCTTTAAAGTTTAAGAAATGGTTAAAATCACAGGTTGATTGGACATCCTTGATTTTTTTTTAGAGAACCAGTTTATCAAGATTATTCTTTTCTTTTTCTTTCTTGCCACTTGAAGTGAGGAGAAACTTTTCTTTCTGCATAGCACGTAAACCACAAGATGTTACATAGATTCTGTCTTTTCTAATAACACGGAGGACGTTTTTGCAAATGGTCTCCCTTTGTGTTCCTCAGATCAATTCTGCTGAAATATTGAATCAATAAAGGTGATAGGTTGGCAGGTGGTAGAATTGCCTGTCCTACATGTTGGTTTGTGGGAAATGAAGGATATTTTACAGGGAATGAAAGTGATTTATGACCATTTGTCATACAGTTGTTGCAGTATCCCCATGATCATATCATCAAAATTCAAATGCTTGGCAACTGACTCATATTTAGAATAGAATAGAATAGAATAGAATAGAATAGAATAACAATAGCATTCCAGATGTTAATAGATAGATAGATAGATAGATAGATAGATAGATAGATAGATAGCCGAAAGCACCAGCCTGAAGATGACGAATGAGACTTTGTTGAAACGTCACCAAGACACTTCCAATTTTACACAGGAGAAAACCTGAATAACCAAAGACCTACATAGATAGATAGATAAATAGTTGATAGATGATAAATGATAGTGATAGGTGATAGAAAGAAAGAAAGAAAGAAAGAAAGAAAGAAAGAAAGAAAGAAAGAAAGAAAGAAAAAGAAAGAAAGAAAGAAAGAAAGAAAGAAATAGACAGACAGAGATAGACAGACAGACCCAGACAGAGAAATAAATAGATGATAGATAGATAGATAGATAGATAGATAGATAGATAGATAGATAGATAGATAGATAGACAGACATAGGTAGACAGACAATAAATATATGATATACAGACAGACAGACAGATCAAAGATAGCATTCCAGATGTTATTTTTAAATTTGCCAAGGAAATGGCCTGCTTATAAGCAGTTTCATGAAGCAGATGTTTCCATTCTCCACTCCCTTTGAAAACCAATTAAAAAAAAAAACAATCTGATTTTTCTCATCACAAAAAGCAAATGTGGGGAAGAGAGAGAAGATGGAAACAAAGCACTAGCTGGCTACGGCAGTGTCTTAACAACTGTGGCAAAAAGGGGGGGGTGTAAAATGGGGCAAAACCCATTTAACAACCGTTGCTAACCGTCTCACTTAGCAACGGAAGGACTACCTGGAAGGGGTTATCATATCCGCAGTTAGCTTGTTGAGGCTAATCTCAGTTCTACCCATTCCTTCCCCTAGGACTCAAGATTCCAGTCCCAGGTCATCCTAATTTCCTGGCCATGAACAAAGGGGATGGGATTGGTACCCCAGTATCTTGGAAGGCCATCTCTGTGGAGAAGAATCACCCATGGTGATTCAACCAACAAGAAAACATTCTGACAATTCCCGAATCTGGTCTCGGCGTTGGACTTTTGGTGAAGCTTTCTCCCCTTCTTGCAGATTCTGGAACCCCAAGAGGAAGGAAGCCATGGTGGAAGCCATCCTGGAAACATGGACAATTGTCTTGGTGATCCTTGCTGCGGTGCTAATTATGACCCTCCTGATGTTTCTCCTTCCTGCGATTGTGTTGCTCTTGAGGATAAGGTCTCTGTCACAGATCTCTTTGGAAGGAACTGTCTAAAACAGAGCTGGATAATTTTAGATGCTTTGGACTGCTTAAGCATTAAGATAGCAGTGTTCCAATATTTGAGGGGCGGCCCCAAAGAAAAGGGAGTCAAGCTATTCTCCAAAGCACCTGAGGGCAGGACAAGAAGCAACAGATGGAAACTAACCAACGAGAGAAGCAACCTAGAACTAAGGAGAAACTTCCTGACAGTGAGAACAATGAACCAGTGGAACAACCTGCCTCCAGAAGGTGTAAATGCTCCAACACTGGAATTTTTTTAAGAAGAGACTGGACAGCCATTTGTCCAAAATGGTATAGGGTTTCCTGCCTGAGCAGGTTATCCTGTCCTCTACCATCTTCTGGAGTCCATTTAAGTTCACACCTACTGCTTCAGTGACTCCATCCAGCCAGCTCATTCTCTGTCATCCCCCTTCTTCTCTTGCCCTCCATCTTCCCAGCATCAGGCTCTTCTCCAGGGAGTCCTTCCTCCTCATTAGGTGGCCAAAGTACTTGAGTTTCAACTTCAGGATCTGGCCTTCTAAAGAGCAGTTAGGGTTAATCTCCTCTAAGACTGACCAGTTTGATCGCCTTGCAGTCCAAGGGACTCGCATGAGTCTTCTCCAGCACCAGAGTTCAAAGGCCTCCATTCTTTGGTGCTCAGCCTTTCTTATGGTCCAACTTTCACATCCATACATTGCAATTGGGAGAACCATGGCCTGGACTATACACACTTTTGTTGGCAGGGTGATGTCTCTGCTTTTTAGTATGCTATCTAGATTTATTAGGATGCTCCAATTTGATAGAGCTAGAAAACTTCTCCACTTTCTCTATTTAATAACAACAACAAAAAAGCAATTCATTCAGTTTTGTAAATTTACTTTGGTGCGGGTTTAGTGAAAATGTGTTTAGGTTTTGCTGGTTTTGGCTGCAAAATATTTCATTCCGTCAGCCTGTCCTTCTCCGCTTACCGTACACAAGTGGTCCTTGATTTATAACAGTTCGTTTAGTGGCCATTCCAAGTTACAACGGCACTGAAAAAACGTGACTTATGACCGTTTTTTCACCGTTAGGACCTTGGCAGCGTTCCCCGTGGTCCTGTGATCGAAATGCAGAGGCTTGGCAACTGAATCGTACTTATGACATTTGCAGTGTCCCCATTTTGCGACCATTTGAGAAGCAAAGTCAATGGGAAAGCTGAATTCGCTTAACAACCCTGTTACTAACTTATCCACTGTAGCCAGAAAGGTCGTAAAACGAGACAAAGCTCACTTAACAAACATTTCATTTGACAACAGACATTTTTAGTCTCCATTGGGATCGCATACCATTTACACCATGTATAACCGCAGAGGCGTGCCTGTGTATGGATGTGACGGGTGTTGGCGTTAATTTAGGACAAGGCAAAGAGGCTCTTGGGTCATGCCAAAGGTGCTTTTCTAGAGGTAGGCTGGATTTTGTTTTTCCTTGAAGTCATTTCACCTCTTATCTGAGAAGCTTCTTCACTTCTGACTTCAGTTGCCTCTTGAAAAAAGCACCTTGGGGGATCTGGATGAATCTCCCTAGACTCTTGGGTCAAATAGTTTTGAGAATCATCCTTGCCCTGGGTGACTTGAAATTAGGAGACCTAGACCAGTGGTTCTCAACCTTTTTAATGCCGCGACCCCCCCCCAACCGGTCGTAAGTCGAGGACTACTCAACTGGTGCAGCACCGTTTGCAGACTGGGACTTTTGGCGGGCTCAGCAGGGCAGAGACAGCCTGGACAATTCCTATTGGCTTTTGAAAGCCAATAGAATTAGACTCTATTCAAGAGAGTCTATTCTATTGGCTTTCAAAAGCCAATAGAATAAAAGGGAGTAGCACAGCTAAGGAAAAGGGGGAAAAATTGGCAGACTGCGTTGTTTGGCGACCCCCGTGAAATGGTCGTTCGACCCCAAATGGGGTCCCGACCCACAGGTTGAGAACCACTGACTTAGATCAATGTATCCAAGTCCAATTATCGCAATGCTCGCTTTCTTAAGAAGAATGGCCTTTGAGTCGGCTGAGATACTTGGAAAGCTCCTGCAATGATGAGGCCTGATAAATATGAATTTCATCTTCATTGGCAACTTTTGGACTGTCGGCAGACAGGAAGAGCTAACCAAGCAGGTTCTCCTGCTGGAGCAGGGGGTTAGACTAGAAGAGCCCCCAGGTCCCTTAACAACCCCTTGGCTGTCTGGTTTCTGTTAATAACGAGGGGATCCATGTGTATGGAGATCCTCAGTCCTCCAGATTCCAGTTGTCCCAAAGGTGCTTTTGCAAGAGGCAATTGGGCTTTCTTGTTTTTCTCTGAAGACGTTTCGCTTCTCACCCAAGAAGCTTCTTTAGTTCTGACTAAGATGGGGGAAGAAATGGAGGTAGTGACATTTATTTTTCTGGGCTCCAAGATCACTGCAGATGGGGACTGCAGCCAAGAAATTAAAAGACGCTTGCTCCTGGGGAGGAACGCTATGGCAAATCTAGACAGCATACTAAAAAACAGAGACATCACCCGGCCAATAAAAGTGCGTATAATCCAGGCCATGGTTTTCTCAGTTGCAGTGTATGGCTGGGAAAGTTGGACCATAAGAAAGGCTGAGCGCCAAAGAATTGAGGCCTTTGAACTACGGTGCTGGAGAAGACTCCTGCGAGTCCCTTGGACTGCAAGGCGATCCAACCGGTCAGTCCTAGAGGAGATCAACCCTGACTGCTCTTTAGAAGGCCAGATCCCGAAGTTGAAACTCAAGGACTTTGGCCACCTAATGAGAAGGAAGGACTCACTGGCGAAGGGCCTAATGCTGGGAAAGATTTAGGGCAATAGAAGAAGGGGACGACAGAGAAGGAGGTGGCTGGATGGAGTCACTGAAGCAGTAGGTGTGAATTTGAATGGACTCCAGAAGATGGTAGAGGACAGGAAGACCTGGAGGAACGTTGTCCATGGGGTCGCGATGGGTACGACACGACTTCGCAATTAACAACAACAAAGATGGTGGAGGAATGGAAGGATTTGCATTCTTTGCAGACATCTTCAAAGAAAAAACAAGAAAGTCCAGTTGCCTCCAGAAAGAAAGCATCTTTGGGACTTATCCAGTGGTGGGATTCAACCAGGACCTGGAGGACTGAGAATCCCCAGAGATTTTTAGCCATGCACTTTGGGATGAACACCCTTCAAATAGTGTGGAAATATGGATTTCCAGGGGAAAAAATGCAGACTACAGGAGCCATTTCCTCTACGCAGGTGACCCCAAGGACACAGATAAACCTCCAAGTTTATCTCAACGACTCTCTAAAGGGAGGCAAATGACCAGCTGTCTGCAAGGAGTATAAATCCTTCCCTTCCCCACTGTCCAGTCAGAGCTGAAGAAGCTTCTGGGATGAGAAGCGAAACGTCTTCAAAGAAAAACAAAGGAAGGTCCAGCTGCTGCCTGGAAAAAGCACCGTTGGGATCCGGAAGGTGATGATGAACACTAAACCAAGTGAGGTTATGTTGCCCTCTATTGGCCAAACACCATGAGCATAGCTGATTTTCCAGCCGATTTTTATTAAAAGTCATCAGCTTCATCACATGCCTAGATGAAATCATGCCGTTCACAAAACACTTGGTGCCTTTTAACCCTGATTAGCAGAAAAGGACCTACCAAGTTCCGATTTTTCATCACCCAGCGCTTGCCTTCTGCAATGGCTGCAATTCCAGGGGGGTAATGTGATCTACCGTCCCCTTCGCTTCAAATTTTATTTAAATTTAATTAAAATTATGCACTTTAAATACATTGCAAAAGTGTACTTTGCGTCCTTTCTCTCTCTTTTTTTTTTGAAAAAGATAGGGTTCTCTGCCCCCTGCCAGCCAGTTTTGATCCAACGGTGACGATGTTCAGATACGCAAGAGATGGTCTATAAAACAGGAGCGGAAAACCCATCAACAAGCACCAAGAGAGATTGCAAGCCACACATAAGAGAAGGAAAAAAGCTAGACATGAAGGGAGGGGGGGAAAAAACCCTTATCCCGTTTTTTAAAAAACAAAACAAAACACCATATAGCTATCAAGGCACTGATAGGATTTTCCCGGGCTGGGACCAAACTACATTTGTAATCCTGAGACAGAATTGTGATTATGACACCAGCCTGTCCTCTGTGAATAATAGCCATTTATATAGCACCATTGAGCATAGGCGATGCTTTACATGGTAAAGTAAAATATTGAGTTTGAATTCTGAGGAGGCACAAAAATGTCGCAAATCAGGGCTTCCTTCCCTTTTGATCCCAAGCAAGGGAAGGCAATGTTCCTTTCAAGAAGCGCAACCTATAAGGGCAGAGCTATACCTCTGTATTTCTTATTCTAGTTCAGTGGTTCTCAACCTTTTTAATGCCGCGACCCCCAACCGGTCTAAGTCGAGGACTACTCAACTGGTGCAGCTCCGTTTGCAGAATGGGACTTTTGGCGGGCTCAGCAGGGCAGAGACAGCCTGGACAATTCCTTTTGGCTTTTGAAAGCCAATAGAATTAGACTCTATTCAAGAGGGGACTTCCGGTGGATTTTGCGTGCGTGATGGCGGCTACTTTGTAGCCGTCCTCCTGGGTAAGTGTAAGAACCTATGAACAGCAGACACCAGCTGTTCAGCGGTTCAAAATCCCCCTCCCGGGCAAAGGGGGGGGGTAGAGAGTGTCTGAATAGTGGTAGAGCCTCTTTTGCACCCCCCAAGTTTTTTTGGGGGGGGTGAAAGGAGTGCTCCCACGGAGTTCAGACTTGTCTCCGCTTCCCAGCTGTTTTTGTCCTCAGGGACAAAACGAGCCGCCGCAAACACCTCCGTGCTTAAAGAGAACTGGTGAGTTTTTTTTTTTTAAATGGACAGAGCGGAGTAGAGGATTTAGTTTTTGCTTTCTTTGACTTATTTGGATTTTAAGTTTTAAGATTTGTTTCTATTTTTATTCTCTCTTTTTATTTTTTTTCTTTGTTGAAAGGGAAAGTAAAATGGCGATCGGCAAACTCCTCGGTGTTTTTTTTTCTTGAAGTTAGAATGCTGACCGGCAGGCTTTTTGGTGTTTTTCTTTCTTTCCTTTCCCTTTCTCTTTTTATTTCCTTATGATTGGAATGGTTGTTTTTGGTATTTCTAAGTATTTTTTTTGGAACGGACTTTTTCTATTTAATTATTTTTTTTTTTTTCTTCTCCCTTTTTTTTTCCTTTGAACTCCCTTTTTTTTATTGTAATGACCCTTTTTTGAAGGACTTTTTTTCTGTTTAATTTTTTGTAATTTTTAAGAAGGAGTAAAATTTTTTTTTAATTCTTTTTCTCTTCCTTTTTTTCCCTTTTTTCTTTTTATTATAATGACCTTCTTTGGAGGGAGTTATGTTTTTTGAAGGAATTTTTATAATTTCTTAAGAAGGACTAAAGGTTTTTCTTTAAGATGGCTCCAAAGCGTCCAGGGATTTCTACAGTTTCTAAATCAATAGTTTCACCCTCTTCTGGGGGTCAGCTAATAACTATGAAGGATTTGCAAGACATGATGGGAGATGTTATAATTCAAATTAGGGCAGAAATGAAAAAGATTTTAGAGGAAAACAATAAGATCTTGAGACAAGATTTTGTTTTGGCTGTAGAAGGTGTTGCTTCTGTTCTTGAAAAGGTGAACTCCCATGTGGAAGAGGTAGCTGAAAAAGTGGACATAATGGAGGGGAAAATTGAAAGTATGGACAAAGAAATGGAAAATGAGATTCTTATGCTTCAATATGGACAAATGGAATATGCCTTAAGAATTAGAGGCCTGGGAGAGTCTTTGCAAGGAGATCTGAAGGAGATGGTTGCAAAGGACTTTGCATTGATTGTGAATAAAGAAAAAGAGGGAATACTTAATGAAATTGAAAAATTATTTAGGGTTAACTCTGTGGTGGCAGCACAGAAGAATCTGCCAAGAGATGTGGTAATTTACTTTGGTAAAAGATCTTTACGCAATGAAATTGTGCAAGCCTATTATAAGAAGAGATTTCAAATTGCTTCACAATATGTTATAATTTTTAAAGAGATCCCATCTAAAATTTTAAGAAGAAGAAAGGAGTTTGCTTTTTTAGCAAATGAACTTAAAAAGAGAAAAATGTCATTCAGATGGGATGTTCCGATTGGAATGGTGGTGAATTACCTGGGGACATGTTATAGACTTAATACTGTTTTTCAAGCAAAAGATTTTTATACTTCGGTCCTGGGGGTATGTGCATCGCCATCAATTAAGTTTAAAGCTTTGGAAGAAAAGAATGTAGAATCACATTTTGAAGAGCCTATATTTATGAAAACTGGAGAATCTTTGTGTGAGAGGCCTCAACAAGTCCAGGTTGAGGAGCAGAAGACAACTTGTGCAGTATATAATCCCAAAGAAAAGCAGCAACAGAAGAAGGTTAAGGAAGTTTCATATTTAGTGGTTTCTGAATCTCTGGGAGATGTTAGACCTACAAAGTCTTTGGAGCAATCTTTAAGGGTGGAATTGTTGCCTGAAATGGAAACTGGGAAATCTCAGTCTGAGGGGCATCAACAAGAGAGGAATGGGCAGAGGATAACTTTTACAACTTACAATTGTAAAGATCAATACAAGGAGGAATTTAAGGAACCCTTATTGGCTTCGGAGTCGATGGGAGATTCAGGATTTTTGGAGCAGTCTCCTAAGGCAGAACTTGCAGCATTTCTTACGAGTTTGATACAAGAATGGAGAAGGGAAATGGAAGAATGGAAGAATGGAGAATGGAAAAAACTGGAATGTGAATAATTAATAATACTAATATAATTGAGATTGATAAGGATGTATTTTTTTACGGATGGAATTAGTTATTGGTGAAGATTGAAATGTTTAATGTGTTTATTAACTTTGTTGTTTTAAGTTTTGAACCTTTAATGATAATATTGTTTAAATTTGTGTTTTGAAGGGATTATAATTTGCTTATTTTAGTGAGTGGATTCTAATGTTTTAAATTTTAAAAATTTGTGGTTTTGGAGGGAGTTTATATAGAGTGATGATTGTATTTAGATTTGTTTAGGATTTAAAAGTGTTTTTAGTTTTTAAATATTATTATTAATATTTTTAAGACAAAATAATTTGTTTAATTAAATGTGCTTAGATTTGTTTAGGACTTATAGGTTTTTTAAGTTTTTGTTTTTTTTTGTTTTTTTTTTTCTTTTTGGATAGGAGAGAAGATTATGAAGATTGAAGGAAATATGTACTTACTTTAAGTTCTTTAAGAGTATTTAGCTTTAATGGTATAACAAAGATTTGTATGTTTATTTGTTCGTTTTAGGATAAAGAAAGAGGGAGAAATTAGATTTTATATTATAGATATAGATATTCAAAGAAAGTAATGTTTAAATTTGTGTTTTTGGAGGGAGCTTATATAGAATGATGATTGTATTTAAATTTGTTTAGGTTTTAAAAGTGTTTTAAGTTTTTTTTTTTTTTTTTTAATTAAGTCCAGGGGAGGGTTTGGGAGGTTGGGAAGGGGGGGGGTGAGGTGGGGGGGGTATGGGAAGGGGATTTGTTTTTGTAAAATGTAAAAATTTTCAATAAAAAAAAAAAAAAAGCCAATAGAAGAAAAGGGAGTAGCGCAGCTAAGGAAAAGGGGGGGAAAATGGCGGACTGCGTTGTTTGGCGACCTCCGTGAAATGGTCATTCGACCCCAAATGGGGTCCCGACCCACAGGTTGAGAACCACTGGTCTAGTTGAACAAAGAAGCATCAGACGGTGCCTGGGAGCCATTTTGTTTCCACAGAACCGTTTTTCTAGCTCAGGGGAGGCATTTCTCTTTCTGCCTTCTTTTTGATTATTATGATTATTTTTATCCTGCCTTTACTGTTTTTAGAAAGAGCTCAAGGTGGTGAACGTGTCTAACGTTCGTTCTTCCTATTTTCCCCACAACAACCCTGTGAGGTGAGAGGGACTGGCCTAAAGTCACCCAGCTGGCTTGCATGTCTAAAACGGGACTAGAACACACAATCTCCTGGTGATTGGTTCAAAGTCACCCAGCTCACTTTTATGCCTAAGGTAGGACTAGAATTCACAGTCTCCTGGTTTTTAGCCTCAGGCGGAACTAGAACTCACAATCTCCTGGTGATTGGTTCAAAGTCACCCAGTTGGCTTTCATGCCTAAGGCGGGACTAGAACTCACCATCTCCTAGTTTTTAAGTCTTCACCACTAAACCAGACTGGCTTTCTTTTTCATTACTGGCCCAAGATATTATTTTGACTAAAGCAAACACGTATCCTGATTTTTCGGGTCAGTACACAATGGCGATATTTTAAATTAAAATACTGGAAAAACGGCTCCCATTTTCCCAGTCCCCCGAGTCTTGTCTCCATGGGGTTATTCCCAGCATTATTCCCAAGAGTCATTCTTTTGCCATTTCTTTACAGGCTGCTGCTACGTCTCTTCCTTCACGTGTCCTCCCTCGCTTCTTGCTGCATTTATTCTCCAAGTCACACCTTGTGCTTACCATTCAACCACATTGGCTCAACCAGGGGCCGAAATGCGTGGCTCGTATAACCTCCATTCTGCCAATCTTTTTTTTTTTAAGAAAAAAAAAAACACATTTGTATCTAAAACTGTCTAGAAACAGGCTCCAGAAATGTTAGCCGCATTGATGCATGTCGATAAAAGGCACCAGGTACACGTCTAAAACATTTACTTGCAGAAGCATGACGGATTGCTTTGCAATCCGTTTGAAGTGATGACCGACCCGAAAAAGAACCAGATTCGAAATTCTGAGATTTGGACCCTGACTAAACTTTGGGAGTTGACAACATTGCCATGTTTACAGTTATTTGCAGCATCCCTCAGTCATAGGACTGCAATGGTTTTGCCGAAAATGGGTGCTTCCGGTTTGGGACAACACCATCCTTGTAGTGAACCGTTGGTTCACTGAATGAGAGTAGCCTCTACTTAACAATGGCCACGTTCGCTTTATGACCACAGCTTTTATGACCGTTATGGCACAGGACCGTACTGGACAGGCTTCCCTGTGAAGGACTATCGCTAAGGCCGTTAAGAAAGGAAAGAGAGCAAGAGCAAGAAAGAATTAAACATGGATTGGACAGTTGGAACAGAATTAGTAAAACGTGGCGAAACCCCTCTCGAAAAGATGGGTCTCCAGTAGAGGAGAATATGTTCTCTTTCACTCCAAGAGTTAAACTACTCCTTGTAGTACAACCTCCATGTGGAAGCAGGATGCCGGAACCTTGAATTGTCCTGTTGCAAAATGTTGAGAAACCATACCGAATCTGAGAAAAAATAAAATAAAAACATGTTTCTTCCTCTTAGCATTTTAGAAAGATGTAGATTTGCTGGATTGGAAAATAAAAATAAAAACAAAGTCCGTTGTTTGATTGTAGGTTTCAGGGTCCTTCTCGTCTTTTCAAAGTGAATTTCCTTCCCCTACCCCAAAATAGCAGCATTAGACAAAATTAAAATGGCATCCGTCTGCCCCAAATTTATCCTCTGTAAAGTCTGCATGGGATGAGATGTAGAGAAAGCAATTAGGGGGCTGTTTCTCCATTATTATTTTTTTCAGCACTGACATTGGTCAACGGAAGCACTCGGGGTAGTAAAATCCTGTTCCTTTGAAATGGAGAGAGGTTGGCCCAAGAAAGTTAGAAGGCAAGCTTTTTGGGAACTTCCCAACTAAATTCACTTCTTCCGAAGTGGCCGTAACAAGCAGTCTTCTGATAAATGGGCTTCTTTAAATCCAGATCCCTAAGAGTAAAAAAAGTAAATTAATTTATTGTCATGGTTCCGACTGATGAAACTCTTCAAAGAACTTTGAGGCATTGTTTACCTTAAAGAATCTTTATTCGAGTAACATACCATCGGCACGTACATAGGCAAAGCCAAAATCTGAATTCCCTCCCCTGAGTATCTAAGCACAATTCCCTCCTCCAATTAACAGTCATAAATCACATTCTCCAATCTTAACCCAATCCATTCTTTCTTTCTTTCTTTCTTTCTTTCTTTCTTTCTTTCTTTCTTTCTTTCTTTCTCTTTCTTTCTTTCTTTCTTTCTTTCTTTCGTGGTTTCTTTTTTCAAGGTCTGGTCTCACTACAGCACTGGTGGCGAACGTATGGCACGGGTGCCAGAGGTGGCACTCAGAGCCCTCTCTGTGGCACACGCGCCATTGCCCCAGTCCTAGCCCTTCATCTGGGTTTTATAAAACCTTTTTGCTTTAGGCCTCCACCACCGTGTACAAAAAAAAAAAGGTTCAAGCAATCAGTCAATTTCAATTTCTCGCAGGAAAAAAAAGATCTTGCAAAGTTGGAATTGATTGATTGAACTTTTTAGTCCTACCCAGTCTGCAATTACCACCGCAGCCACACCCACCCAATGGGCCACACCCACCCAATGGACCACACCCACCTAATGGGCCACACCCACCCGGCACCCGGATGATGCATAAGTGGGTTTTGGGTTGCAGTTTGGGCATTCTGTCTCTAAAAGGTTCGCTATCACTGCACTACAGCATTTGAAATGGGACTGGAATAAGGCCGCAATTTATATCCCATAAATGACACATTTCCACGTCCATACATATAATAGATATGATAAGGGGAAAAGTTTGAATAAGCAGACTTTCCATTGGCATCTTGCTGACCTCTCCAGAACAGAACGCTGACCTCAGTGGACCTCTTGGTTGATCCAGCAAAATACTTGTCACCAAAGGAGATACCACAAGCTATCGGCACAACACACCGCTTTAAAAACTCCAGAGGTATGTTGAGTGAGTTACCAGTGAAGGTTACATCAAGAAAGCAGCTACCATGGTCTTTTTGATCAGGGAATTTATACACATCCATTTCACTTCTGGATCCTTCTGGGTAAGCATAAGCTTCTTTGAAGGCCAATCTTTCCTTGTGACGTTCCCTGCAAATCTCTGGAACATTTTGTCCTCCAGACCAGTCCCTCTTCTCCCTCAAAAAGTGCCAGGCTCTTGTTTGGATAATTAATCCTTTACTGACAGAACTGCTGCCACCCTATAAATCTATCCGTTGTCCCAGTTGGCCAAATTGGAGCAAGAACTATTTGATTCCATGTTGAGCATAAAGCTGGAACTTTCCCAGAAGGACATATTTGAAATGGTTTGTCACAGATACACTCCAGGACCCAGGACTATCATACTCCCAAGGGTGGGAGAGCACACCATAAATACTTCCAGGTCAGAAGCTGGTTCTTTTGGGAGAAAATTGAAATGGAATGGAAGAAGGTTCAGATTTTCATTCAGTTCCCAGGACTAGAAAAGCAAGTGTATCTACCATTTGTTTCTACTCTGCTGTACCCCCAAAGTGAAATACTAAGGTTAAGATATTTGGAAATTAATAGAAAAGAAGAATGTTATATACTGTATTACTAATTAGATGATGCAAGATGGTGAGAAATAGAATATGTTTGAACAGGTAAGATGTGTACCCTGAATATTAGACTTTGTGATGAATTTGATCATGGGAATTTGGGTTACTCAACTGGAAAGTATAATCGATAAATGTTAAATTCAAATATGAAAGGGAAATTAAAAAATTGGGAAAACTAATCAGGACTTTGATTGCTTATAACAGGGGTAGACAACTTTGGCTCTTTTATGACTCGTGGACTTCAACTCCCAGAATTCCTGAGCCAGCCACGCTGAGGGGAAAGGGAGAGGTTTCCAAGCTGAGCCATGTTGACTCAGGAATTCTGGGAGTTGAAGTCCACGAGTCATAAAAGAGCCAAGGTTGCCTACCCCTGGTCTATAAAGACTGAATGTTAAAATAACTAGGATATGTACTGTATAAGCTGAAAAATTATTGATAACTGTAAGAATGTTACTTTTATTCAACTGATATACCATACTTTCCGGCATATAAGATGACTTTTGCAAACTTTAAAATTGGCGCCGAAGTCGGGGGTCGTCTTATATGCCGAGTCGTCTTATATGCCAGAAATAACGGTAGTTTTCGACATATAAGATGACTTTCTAGGCATGCAACTCGGCGCCGAAGATGGGGGTCGTCTTATACGCCGGTATATATGGTAATAAGAATTACATTAGTTTAAACATGAGACAGTAAATGCTAAGGGGAAAAGTGAGGAAATATTGAATGTGGTACTTTGAGATTTCTATTAAAGATACTTGCA
>NW_024096615.1:3955000-3995000 GCF_016545835.1 Crotalus tigris | reverse complement strand
TTAGTAGAGAGAGAGATTTTAATGCATCAACAGAGGGATAGAATCAAGATCGTTTTAGTACCACTTGGTAAGACCTCACTTGGAATATTGCATACAGTTTTGGTCACTACAATATAAAAAAGATGTTGAGAGTCTGGAAAAAGTGCAGAAAAGAACAACAAAGATGATTACGGGACTGGAGGCTAAAACATACAAAGAATGGTTGCAAGAACTGAGTAGGTCAAGTTGAACAAAAAGAAGGACAAGGGGTGACCTCATAGCAGTGTTCCAATATCTCAAGGGATGCCCCAAAGAAGAGGGAGTCAAGCTATTCTCCAAAGCCCCTGAAGGCAGGACAAGAAGCAATGGATGGAAACCAATCAAGGAGAGAATCAACCTAGAACTACGGAGAAACTTCCTGACAGTGAGAACAATTAACCAGTGGAACAACCTGCCTCCAGAGGTTGTGGATGCTCCATCACTGGAGGTTTAAGAAGAGATTGGACAGCCATTTCTCTGAAATGGTATAGGGTTTCCTGCCTGAGCAGGGGGTTGGACTAGATGACCTCCAACCTGTTATAGACCAAAGCCAGTCCCCTGACCTGTCTTGAAGAATAACTCGCACCTCTTCCAAGATCATCTCTTTGATCCAATCCATCTTCTGTGTCCTTGGTCTTCTCCTCTGTTTTCCTCAACCTTACCTCATACAATCTTGATCTCTAGTTTTGCCACACAGATTGGCTCTAAGCCTCTAGAGCAGTGGTTCTCAACCTTTTTAATGCCGTGACCCCCAACCGGTCGTAAGTCGAGGACTACTCAACCGGTCGTAAGTCAAGGACTACTCAACTGATGTAGCACCGTTTGCAGAATGGGACTTTTGGCGGGCTCAGTAGGGCAGAGACAGCCTGGACAATTGCTATTGGCTTTGGAAAGCCAATAGAATTAGACTCTATTCAAAAGAGTCTATTCTATTGGCTTTCAAAAGCCAATAGAATAAAAGGGAGTAGCACAGCTAAGGAAAAGGGGGAAAAAAATGGCGGACTGCGTTGTCTGGCAACCGCCGTGAAATGGTCATTTGACCCCAAATGGGGTCCCGACCCACAAGCTGAGAACCACTAAGCTAGAGAATGAGGCATTGGGCTTGATCCAAACTTACCTGGGTTTTGGAGTCTGGTCGAAGCCAAGGGAGGACTCCATTGCGTCTCAGCTCGGCCATTTTGGCATTCAGCTTGTGGGCAAGGATAATGGTTAGTGGCATGCATTCTTCTGTTTCATCAGTTGCGTAGCCAAACATCAGGCCCTGCATGGAAGAAAGATTGGACAATTCTTAGTACTTTGCTGGTTTATTAAAGGAAAACCAAAAAAGAAAATAGTATAGTATAGTATAGTATAGTATAGTATAGTATAGTATAGTATAGTATAGAATAGAATAGAATAGAATAGAATAGAATAGAATAGAATAGAATAGAATAGAATAGAATAGAATAACAAAGTTGGAAGGGACCTTGGAGGTCTTGTAGTCCAACCCCCTACTCAGGCAAGAAACTCTATACCATTTCAGACAAATCGTCCAGTCTCTTCTTAAAGACTTCCAGTGTTGGAGCATTCACAACTTCTGGATGCAAGTTGTTCCACTGGTTAATTGTTCCAACAGTCAGGAAATTTCTCCTTAGTTCCAGGTTGCTTCTCTCCTTGATTAATCTGTTGCTTCTTGTCCTGCCTTCAGGTGCTTTGGAGAATAGGTTGACCTGCTCTTCTTTGTGGCAATCCCTGAGATATTGGAAGACTGCTATCACGTCACCCCTAGTCCTTCTCTAGGATAAGACATACCCAATTCCAGCAACTGTTCTTTATATGTTTTAGCCTCCAGTCCCCTGATCATCTTTGTGGCTCTTTCCTGCACTCTTTCTAGAGTCTCAATGTCTTTCTTACATTGGGGCGACCAAAACTGGATGCAGTATTGCAAAGGAAAACCTCAACCAATGGTCCATAAGATTCTTTTTTTTTTTTTTTTTGGCATTATAGTATCATATTCATCTTTTCCCATTCATTAACACACTGCAATTCCTGGCTACTCTTTCTCTCTTTCCCAGAATGATAGCTTGTGGTTTTTGACACAGTCACTTTCTGTCAAGATGGTTTGAAATCTTCAGAGCTTTGGATGGATGATCGATGAGATAGCAGCACAGTAATCTCACTGGTCATTAGGTATGTCTAGTGAAAAGAAGGATTAGGGGGGACATGATGGCAGTCTTCCAATATTTGAAGGGCTGACACAAAGAAGAGAAGGTCAACCTATTCTTCAAAACACCAGAAGGCATGACAAGATAAATAGATAGATAGATAGATAGATAGATAGATAGATAGATAGATAGATAGATAGATAGATAGATAGGTAGGTACATAGGTAGGTGGGTGGGTGGGTGGGTAGATAGATAGATAGATAGATAGATAGATAGATAGATAGATAGATAGATAGATAGATAGATAGATAGATAGATGATAGATAGGTAGGTAGGTACATAGGTAGGTGGGTGGGTGGGTGGGTAGATAGATAGATAGATAGATAGATAGATAGATAGATAGATAGATAGATAGATAGATAGATATAATATAGAAGAGAGAGAGAGAGAGAGAGAGAGAGATGGAGAGATGGAATGGATGGAACAACAAAGATGATTACGGCACTGGAGGCTAAAACATACAAAGAATGGTTGCAAGAACTGAGTAGGTCAAGTTGAACAAAAAGGACAAGGGGTGACATGATAGCAGTATTCCAGTATCTCGGGGGCTGCCCCAAAGAAGAGGGAGTCAAGGTATTCTCCAAAGTGCCTGAAGGCAGCACAAGAAGCAACGGATGGAAACTAATCAAGGAGAGAAGCAACCTAGAACTAAGGAGAAATTTTCTAAAGATGAGAACAATCCACCACCGGAAGCTGACCAGTGGAAGCCTTCAAAAGTTATAGGTGCTCCATCACTGGAGGTTTTCAAGAGAGATTGGACAGCCATTTGTATAAAATGGCGCAGGATCTCCTGCTTGAGCAGGGGGTTGGACTAGAAGACCTCCAAGGACCCTTCCAGCTCTGTTATTCTATTCTACGGAGGTAGCCTTGGAAAAAGCTAAGTGGGGTCAGATATACTTGGAGTCAACACTTGGGAGATCCCAGGCTGTAGGTTGAACTGGGAAGTAAAAAGTAAACAGCAAGAGTAGACTTATCCTATTCTAAATAAAGCAGGCCAACCTCTCTACTTATTTATTAAGTTTATTTATAAAGTCAGCAGGAGTCAAACGTAGGTCAACGAATACTTTGTCTTTACACTAAGATAACTTTGGTTGACAGATCTAGGAGGAATATTACAGAGAGGGCTTGAGCAAGAAAAGCAAATTGCAGGCATAAATATGTAACTGTGTTAATACGTCAGCCATCAGTTCCTGCATGCCTGACCCTTGCCTCAGATTTGCCAACAAGGAAGAGATTTGACCCCTGGAATAATTGCTTTTTTACATTCCTGAAGTTGATCCCTGAGAACGTCGCTCTGCATTTCAAACCCAAGGTGCTCATTTGAATTCTGAATCCGCAACCGAGAAAGCATCTATTTTATGCCTTTGGGTAATGGGGCAGATTTATTTATTTATGAGACTTATATACCGCTTTTAAGTGCAAGCACTCTTTAAGCGGCGTACACCAGTAAGCAATGTATATATATATATTTACATTGCCCCCAACAATCTGGGTCCTCATTTTACCTACCCCGGAAGGATGGAAGGCTGAGTCAACCTTGAGCCGGTGAGATTTGAACCGCTGACCTGCTGAACACAGTCAGCTAAAGTGGCCTGCAGTACTGCACTCTAACTGCTGCGCCACTTCGGCTCAGATCTTACCTGGTCTCCAGCACCAACGTCTTCTTCGTTCCTGTGTAGGTGAACCCCCTGGGCAATATCAGGGGACTGTTGCTCCAAAGCCACAAGGACGTTACAGGTCTTGTAGTCAAAGCCTGCCGGAATAAAATTCCATTAATCATAGAGAAACAACTCCAACAAGTTAAGGAGGATCCCGACGCTCTCCCTGAAGCCTCCATAAACAGCTTTGACGTCATTAATGGCTAGAAATCCAAAAGCCAGTTGGTCAAGTCAAGAACAAATAGCAAGAATGTGATGAAGCAGTTGGTGTGTGAGGGATGACCCAACCTTGAGATAACCCTTGACCAGCCCATAAATAGCTTTAATCTCCTTATGCAAAGAGTTGGAGACCTTTTGCTTGTTAAAAACCTGAGCGTTGCTCAACCAATGTTGCATCAATCTCTTGAGCATCATAGCTAAGCCAACCAAGATAGAGTCAGATTTCATTTTCTTCACAGGGATGAGCTGCTTAAAGCAGAGCTCTTTGAGTGTTCCACCAACCTTTAGCTGAATCGTCGTAGCCGATGTTCATAATTGTGTCTCGGACAATCTGCTGATAGTCCACCACAGCTCTGGAGGTGATCTCTCCACAGAGAAGAACCATTCCCGTTTTGCAGACTGTCTCTGAAAGTTAAAGAAAACAAAGTGCTTGTATAGGGAGGAGGAAACAATTCAATACAGGCCCTCAGTGTTTGGATTTGTCTTCAAGGAAACAGCTCAAAGTGGCTCAGCTCCCTTGTCTGGAGGTCAGTCCTAGAGTAGAGTCAACCTTGACTGCTCTTTAGAAGGCCAGATCCTGAAGTTGAAACTCAAGTACTTTGGCCACCTAATGAGAAGGAAGGATTCAATGGAGAAGAGCCTAATGCTGGGAAAGATGGAGGGCAATAGAAGAAGGGGACGACAGAGAATGAGGTGGCTGGATGGAGTCACCGAAGCAGTAGGAGTGAGCTTAACTGATACTATAACTCTCTTTTTATGACCCCGTAATCCCTTAATTCCAGACAAAGTCAGGACAACTGGATGGAGCTGAGCATTTACTGGCTGGATTCCCTTCCTGACACCTATGCAGAGTTCACAGCAGACATTTTCTTTCTTTGTGCCCTGGGAGAGAAACATCTGCTGCTACGTTGAGATTAAACTCTGAAACCATTCGAGTGGGAGGCGAGTGTCTTCACCACTAGGCCACCACACCGCTCTGCTCTGCTGTAACCCACCCACTTGTCTGTTGTGTTTGCCTCCAAAACAAAAATTAGGTTGCGTTACAGCGAGAGAGTGTGTTGGTCAACCTCAAACCTTCCCCAACTGAATGAAATCTGGGATATGAGCCGAGGTGGCGCAGCAGTTAGGGTGCAGTACTGCAGGCCACTTTAGCTGATTGTGTTCAGCAGGTCAGCGGTTCAAATCTCACTGGCTCAAGATTGACTCAGCCTTCCATCCTTCTGGGGTAGGTAAAATGAGGACCCAGATTGTTGGGGGCAATGTAAATATATATATATATATATATATATATATATACATTGCTTACTGGTGTACACCACTTAGAGAGTGCTCGCACTTAAAACAGTATATAAGTCTCATAAATAAATAAATAAATAAATAAATATAGTTTGGAAATAGCAATCCAGCACTTGTCCCCCAATTTGTGGTACTACCGTCAGATGTTCGGATGGCCATTAAATGTGGAATGTTTGTGTTGATGAGGAGAAGAATCCACCTCTTACCACAAGCAACTTTGGCATCTGGGTCTTGCTTCAAGTGGGCGTCAAGGACTGCATCACTGATCTGGTCACATATTTTGTCTGAAAGAGAAGAGACTTGAATATTAGAAAAGAGAAGCCCGCAAAAAAAATTGGAACTCTTTTTGTCCCAGTAAACTGCAAAAAAGAGTGATTTGTGGAGAAGACCTCTTTTTTTTTTTTTTGAAAATATTTTATTGTTGTTTTTTTTAATTTAAAAAAAAGTACTCAGGACACACCGTGGTGTTTGGGTAATCAGACAGTCCAAAGTAAAAACATAAATAAACAACTCAACTCAATACATTCACTGTCTCCTCTCTATTTCCCTCAAATAACATAATACGTTTACAATATTCCATTTCTAAATTAAATTTCTATTACTATTAAACCTGTTTTAAAACTTTATCAGTTTACAATTACCAAAATCAAATTTCACTTTAACTCAACAGGTTATCAATTCAGGTATCCCTTCCAGATATATTCTAGTTCAGTGGTTCTCAACCTGTGAGACGGGACCCCATTTGGGGTCGAACGACCATTTCACGGGGGTCGCCAAACAACGCAGTCCGCCATTTTTTCCCCTTTTCCTTAGCTGTGCTACTCCCTTTTATTCTATTGGCTTTTGAAAGCCAATAGAATAGACTCTCTTGAATAGAGTCTAATTCTATTGGCTTTCAAAAGCCAATAGAATTGTCCAGGTTGTCTCTGCCCTGCTGAGCCCACCAAAAGTCCCATTCTGCAAACGGTGCTGCACCAGTTGAGTAGTCCTCGACTTACGACCGGTTGAGTAGTCCTCGACTTACGACTGATTGGGGGTCGCGGCATTAAAAAGGTTGAGAACCACTGTTCTAGTTCTTAATTTATCTCATCCCTCCTTTTATCACCAATCTCATTTATTTCTTCTTTCATTACACAATAGCTATCTTAATTTTAAAAATAATGTTAATTCACTTCAATTCATTACAGAAACTTCAAATTTCATCCAATTGATTGTCATACCTTATCACATCTATGTTATTGTACACAAAAAATCATCTAAGTTAAAACACTCCATTAATTATTAAAACCATCCCAATCTAAAAAAAAATCAACATTTTTTTAAATTCCAATACATAATTTTCCTCAAAATAAATCTGTTATTCCAAAAAGTATTCTTGATCTATTTAAAATATCTTTTTTCTAAAAATCACCCTCATATATATATGTGTGTTTATATTTTTTCTTGCTTCTAACTCTAAATCATCATCCTTAAAACAAACCATACATCAAAAATTGCTTTTAAATCCATTGTACAAGTTTAAATTTCTCTTTTCAGTCTAATTCTGGCTTTTTCGTGGAGAAGACCTCTTGATCATCCATTCTGTATCACTTAGCTGCTGTTTTTTTAAAAATAATCAACAGCTCAGAATCAAGGTAGATCAGCATCTGAGCTTAATTCTACCATTTGGAAAGTAAAGATGGAATCTCAACATATTCCATTCACATCTAGTTTTAGGATCAAAGAAAAAAAAAACCACCTCTGTATCAAAACAAGCCCCTGGCAAGTAGTTTTCAAATATACCCCTCTTGAACTTGCTGGCCTCCACAGGGTGGTTCAGATGAGTGGTTCTTCCTTCTGCTGGTGCAGAAACAAAGCATTTGGGTTTGTTTGATGCCATTTCAAAGGATTAAAACTTGACCGTTGCTAAGGGTGTTTGATTTTTGCTGCTGGTGACTCCGGCCATCTCTCTGTTAACAAGTGGCCCACTGTATTCAGGCATTGATCTAAGCCAACAGATGAAGGTAACGGGGTTTGGTAAAAGGCTTGGAGCACATATTGCATGGGCTGCTTTCTACGTGAATACTAAACCTAGATAGATTTTGCTTGATGACCTTTTGATGGGGGGGGAAAGAGAGAGGAGAGGAGAGGAGAGGAGAGGAAGGGGAGGAGAGGAGAAGGGGGAGAGAGGAGAGGGGACCTGGGGGAGAGGAGAGGAGAAAGGAGAGGGGACATGGGAGGAGAGGAGAGGAGAGGAGGAGGAGGGAGGGAGAGGAGGGAAGGAGAAGAGGAGGGGAGAGGGGAGGGGAGGGGAGGGAGAGGGGAGGAAGAGAGGAGAGGAGGAGGGAGGGAGAGGAGGGAAGGAGGAGAGGAGAGGGGAGGGGAGAGAGAGGAAGGAGAGGAGAGGAGAAGAGGAGAGCAGAGGAGAGGAGGAAGGAGGGAGAGGAGGGAAGAAGAAGAGGAGAGGAGAGGGAGGGGAGGAGAGGAGAGAGGAGGGGAGTGAAGGAGAAGGGGGGGAGAGGAGAGAGAAAGGAGAGGGGAAAGGATGGAGAGGAGAGGCATGGGAGGGGAGAGGAGAGGAGAGGAGGAGGAGGGAGGGAGAGGAGGGAAGGAGAAGAGGAGGGGGAGGGGAGGGGAGGGGAGGGAGAGGGGAGGAAGAGAGGAGAGGAGGAGGGAGGGAGAGGAGGGAAGGAGGAGAGGAGAGGGGAGGGGAGAGAGAGGAAGGAGAGGAGAGGAGAAGAGGAGAGCAGAGGAGAGGAGGAAGGAGGGAGAGGAGGGAAGAAGAAGAGGAGAGGAGAGGGAGGGGAGGAGAGGAGAGAGGAGGGGAGTGAAGTGAAGTGAAGGAAGTTGTGTATCTATGAAAAGAAAAGGAATGAGTAATTTAATAGATGCAAAGGAAGGTGATCTGCTGGAAATTCATCATTGTCATCATCATCATCATTGTCGTCGTCATCATTTCCATGATCTATTTCACTAGAGCCATCAGGGGTGATAAGAGTCACAGCTCTAACTTCTCTCTTTTCAGCTTTGAAAAAAAATGTTTGCCTATCTTCAGTCTCTCCTTAATTGCCACACAATCACTATGAATATATACTTTGAGGATCTGGTCTAGGGCCCTGTGAGCCCCTGCAACTGTTTGGTCTGTAAATGTTGATGATACAGAAGCTACATCATAAAATAGGATGTAAGCTGTTCAAAGATAAAAATGATTTAAAAAAATAAAATAAAAATGATAGCAGTGTTCCAATATTGAAAAGGTTGCCAAAAGAAGAGGAGGGAGGGGTCAACTTATTTTCCAAAGGACCAGAAAGCTGGACAAGAAGCAACGGATGGAAACTAATCAAGGAGAGAAGCAACCTAGAACTAAGGAGAAACTTCCCGACAGTGAGGACAATTAACCAGTGGAACCACCTGCCTCCAGAAGTTGTGGGTGCTCCATCACCGGAGGTTTTTAAGAAGAGATTGGACAACTATTTGAATGACATGGTATAGGATCTCCTGCTTTGGCAGGGGGTTGGACTAGATGACCTCCAAGGTTCCTTTCCCACTGTTATTCTACAGTGGTGATCTCCATGAGTAGGTGAAATAGCCTTGTCAAGGGATAAGAGAATAACTGGTCTCATTTTGTACTTCGAACAGTATGCTGTTGTGTAAGGATGCAACAGCTGAAGCTTTCATCATTGAGATAAAAGTTACTGGATTCTGCTAACTGCCAACGTAATGCCCTGGACACTGCTGTTCCTAGAGCTCAACTATTGCAAAACAATCAAGTCTCCTTGAACTCAGCTCAGCTGCTGGTGACTTCATGAAACATTGCCATGCTATTTTTTTCTTGGCAACAATGCAGACATATCTTGCCATTGCCTTCTTTTGGGTTGCTTCTTCTGCTTCCTAGCCCGACTGACTAACCTGAGATTCTCTGGTGGTCTCCATCCAAGCTCAATCCTGCTTGGTTTTTTGGGGTGATCAGTCCTAGACAAGAAGGTGGTACCCCCTACTCACTGATATTCTGGCACTCAGCAGTACCAGGAAAGGAACCTTAAATGGGATTAGTTAGTTAATGAATTAGGTTACCAGGATTACTACAAGTCATGGGCATCACTTTGCCTTGCCCCTTCTGGGAGCCTCACAGAAACATGGGTTTCAGCTTCCAAATCTATAGAATAGAATAGAATAGAATAGAATAGAATAGAATAGAGTAGAGTAGAGTAGAGTAGAGTAGAGTAGAGTAGAGTAGAGTAGAGTAGAGTAGAGTAGAGTAGAGTAGAGTAGAGTAGAATATGGAATGAAATAGAGTAGAGTAGAGTAGAGTAGAGTAGAGTAGAGTAGAATCGAATCGAGTAGAATAGAATAGAATAAAATAGAATAGAGTAGAGTAGAGTAGAGTAGAGTAGAGTAGAGTAGAGTAGACTATGGAATGAAATAGAGTAGAGTAGAGTAGAGTAAAATCGAATTGAGTAGAATAGAATAGAATAGAGTAGAGTAGAGTAGAGTAGAGTAGAGTAGAGTAGAGTAGAGTAGAATATGGAATGAAATAGAGTAGAGTAGAGTAGAGTAGAGTAGAGTAGAGTAGAGTAGAGTAGAGTAGAGTAGAGTAGAGTAGAGTAGAGTAGAGTAGAGTAGAATATGGAATGAAATAGAATAGAGTAGAGTAGAGTAGAGTGGAGTGGAGTGGAGTGGAGTGGAGTGGAGTGGAGTGGAATGGAATGGAATGGAATGGAATGGAATGGAATAGAATAGAATAGAATAGAATAGAATAGAATAGAACAGAACAGAATAGAATAGAATAGAATAGAATAGAATAGAATAGAATAGAATAGAATAGAATATGGAATGTAATATGGAATATAGAATAGAATTTTATGAGAAATATCATGGAAAGCAAATCAGAAAGAACAGTTTATCCATCTCATTCCCTATGAGAGAAGGTTCAGCTCTACCAATAGGCTGGTGTCAACAAAGCACATTTGTTTGCCCCCACAGGGAACCAAATGAAATCAGATTAGGCAAGGGGGGTGGGTGGGAGGAAACTATTGACATTTCTGTTGAAATTCACCTGTGAAACCTCGGTGGAAGAGGGGTGTTTAACCTGACTTTAAGCCAGCAGCTTTTAGAGTGTCCCTATTTGATATTCCCCAAACCAAGTACAGTAGAACAAACGTTAAAGAGTCACCCGAGGGAAAACAATTTGCCCTAACTGATGTGTTTGTCGAGCTCACTGTGTGCTCTTCTCTGACGTTAAACCCTCAGATATGTGGGTCAACCTATAACCAAAAGCAAAAAAAAAAAAGATACACGACTACCGCTTTGAAGGTTGACAGTATGCTTCCTAGAATTTGCTTGCAATAAATATAAAACTGAGGCAAGAGAGCTTTGCCTGTCTAAGTTAATCAAGGTAAGCTGGGTCACATCTGATCAGTATTCAGCTACCGGGAAGCTGGAACAAACATCGTGATAGAAAGCTAATGTCTATCCTGGCCAAGAAGACCACAAGGATATGTCCATGAACTTGAGTAGAGCTTGACTCAAAGGAGATATGATCTCTTACACAAATAAAGAGACTCTGGTCATTATGTCAGCTATTCACCTCATTTTTCTAACCACTGAAGCTTCTTCTTCTCGTTGTGCCATATCCATTATCAGATGTTGGCGATCCTGTTTTTATCAGCAGCCGCACGAAAAAGGGCTGCTGAGTTTTGTCCAAGCCAGCCCCTTAGATTTTGAAGCCACGATGTTCTTTTTCTGCCTGGACCTCGTTTGCCTTCCATCTTTCCCTGGAGAATTAAATGGAGTATGCCATATTTTTCTGGGTGTCGCATCACGTGTCCGAAATATTCTAATTTTCGTTTTTTAATTGTTTTGATGATTTTCCTTGGCTTTCCCAGGCAGCTTATCACCTCCTCATTTCTGATCTTGTCAGCCCAGCTTATACATAACAGCCACCTGTAAATCCACATTTCAAATTCTTCTAGTCCAGTGGTTCTCAACCTTTCTAATGCCGCGACCCCATAATACAGTTCCCCATGTTGTGGTGACCCCTAACCACTTATACATCACTGGGTGCCAGGGGCGTGGCCAAAGAAAAGGGGGGGGGGAAATAGCGGACAGCCTTGTTTGGCGACCCCCGTGAAATGGTCGTTCGACCCCAAATGGGGTCCCGACCCACAGGTTGACAACCACTTTTCTAGTCTCTTCGGGTGGCCTTCTGTCAGAGACCAGCTCTCTACTCCATAGAGCAGGATAGAAAATATATAGCATCTGACAAGCCTGGTTTTCAGTCTTAGGCTTATGTCGTGACTGCAGAAGACCTTTTTCATTTTGAAGAATGCTGTTCGGGCTTTCTCTATCCTTGTCTTTACTTCAACGGTCATGTCCCAGCTTTCATGTGAAGCTTGGATGCATAAAATGTATCTACATTTTGTCCCAATGGTGCTTCTTCAAAAGGCAACTGGACTTTGTTCTTCGTTGAAAGTTTTTCACTTCTCATCACAAGAAGATTCCTCGGTTCTTCTTCAGGAACTAAAGAAGCTTCTTGGGTGAGAAGGGCAAAGTCTTCAAGGAAACACAAAGTCCAGTTGCCTTTTGAAGGAGAACCTTTGGGACAACCTAGGACCTGGATGAGAAGAGAATCTCCATAGACATTTAGCTATACGCTTCATCTTGAAAAGTATGGATCAGAAGCTAATCAAGAGGGTTTCCTATGCAATCCTAGGCACGTCTACTCAGAAGTAAGCCCAGTGTGTATGGCTTTATTTCCCTGTAACACAACTAGAGGTGGACCCATTACACAAGGTATGGTTGAGACCTCCATTCCCAGCAGAACTAGCAACGTCAACAGATGATGGAAGATCAAGAGATAAAGTTGGTGTTACAACATGTTCTATACAGTATGTTCAGCAAAAAAGAAGGTTGAGACTTTGGAAAAAGTGCAAAGAAGAGCAACTAAGATGCTTAAAGGCCTGGAGACTAAAACATACGAAGAACGGTTGCAGGATTTGGGTTTGGCCAGTTTAGAGAAAAGAAGAAATAGGAGTGACAGGATAGCAGTCTTCCAGTATTTGAGAGGCTGCCACAAGAAGGAGGGGGTCAGTTTATTTTCCAAAGCACCAGAGGGCAGGACAAGAAACAATGGACAGAAACTAATCAAGGAGAGAAGCAACCTGGAATTAAGGAGAAACTTCCTAACAGTGAGGACAATTAACCAGTGGAACAGAAGTTGCCTCCAGAATTTGTGGGTGCTTCATCACAGGAGATTTTTAAAAAGAGGCTAGACAGTCACTTGTGTGAGATGGTATAGGATCTCCTGCTTTGAGCAGGGGGCTGGACTAGAAGACCTCCAAGGTCCCTTCCAGCTTTACTCTGATTAGCTGATGCCCCATAAGTAAAGCAGCTGACTTAAGAAATGGCAGGAAAATACTGTTCCACTCCCATGTTGAAGCAAAATTCAAATGCCTTGTTGGCTTCCTACACATGAAAGGGAGGTGGGTGCACAATCTTGGCCCTTATCTTAAGCAACTCTGAAACGGAACTCACGCTGTACTCTTGCCAATGCGACAGCTTCCAAGTATTCAGTCTACTATCTGTAGACCAAAGGTTTATGATTATTCATTATTCACGCATTGATCATTAGGTCAAGTGTTGAGATATTTCGCTCCTTTAAGATCACTTTCAAGCTGCTTTTGGTGACAGCAGCCAATCCATCAAAGGAACCAGGATGGGTCTAACCAGAAGTCCCCAACTAGAAGAAAGTTAGAAAAGTCTTGGGAATAGCTTGGAGGCTTGTTTAAACAGAGGTGGCTTCTTCTTCCCAAAACTCGTTCTGGGAGTGTGAAGCCGCTCCCAAAAAGGTCTCGACTCTTAACACTCTCCAGTGTCTTTTAAAGTATTTTTAAACTCAATGAAGCCAACCAATGAGATGGCCGCTAACAATGGTCATAATTGCAAAATATCCTTCCTCACTCTGTACCCAGTCTGGCTGGTCTGCGCTGTGTTTATTCCTGCTTTGCTAGTTTTAGATCTTACAGGATGATGGACTTGGACAGGCCCGTGAAAAAGCCTCTTGAAATATAGCAAGAACCATTGATTCACATTTCCCTTAAAGGTTTTTTTTTTTTGATACCTCTACCATACAGTATTGCAATTAAGCCCTTTAAACTCTTTCTCAATAGAACTTCAGAACAAAGTAAGAACCTTGCCACTATATTCTTTCTTTCTTTCTTTCTTTCTTTCTTTCTTTTTTCTTTCTTTCTTTCTTTCTTTCTTTCTTTCTTTCTTTCTTTCTCTTTCTTTCTTTCTTTCTCTTTCTTTCTTTTCTTCCTTCCCTCCATCCTTTTCTGTTTTTGACTTCTGGAAACTTGCCTGGACAAATCTCTGTAGGTTTTTTGGGGGGGCAAGGTTTTTTTTTTCAGAAATGGTTTGCCATTGCCTCCCTCCTAGGGTTGAGAGATAGTGGCTGGCCCAAGCCACCCAGTTGATTTTGTGCCTGATACTATTCTGGATAAATGGCTGTCCAGTCTCTTCTTAAAAACTTCCAGTGTTGGAGCATTTACTGCTTCTGGGGGCAGGTTGTTCCACTGGTTAATTATCCTCACTGCCAGGAAGTTTCTCCTTAGTTCTAGGTTGCTTTTCTCCTTGATGAGTTCCCATCCGTTGCTTCTTGTCCTGCCTTCAGGTGCTTTGGAGGATAGCTTGACTCCCTCTTCTTTGGGGCAGCCCCTGAGATGTTGGAACTTTGCTGTCATGTCCCCCCTCGTCCTTCAGAATAACACAAAACGGATTTAACCTGCTTCTGCTTGGGATTTTTTTTTTTAATTTCCCAATCACAGATGATAAATCTTCTGTGAGGTTCTGCATTCCACCTACTAACCTGACCTATCCTTCCTTAGTTTCCAACCGAGACAAGGTCATTCGCAACTTGGGTGTCCTCCTTGATCCACAGCTGAAATTGGAACATCATTTGACGGCTGTGGCTGGGAGGACCTTTGCACAAGTTCGTCTTTTGCACCAGTTGCGACCCTACCTGGACCAGGAGGCTCTCCTTACAGTCACTCATGCCCTTGTCACCTCACGCCTGGACTACTGCAACGCGCTCTACATGGGGCTACCCTTGAAAAGTATTCGGAGACTACAGTGGTCCAGAATGCAGCCACGTGAGTGATAGTGGGTGTTCCTCGGTACACCCATGTTACATCTATCCTCCGTGAGCTGCACTGGTTGGCTATTGGTCTCCGGGTCCAATTCAAGGTGTTGGTTATTACCTTTAAAGCTCTATATGGCTCAGGGCCAGGCTATTTGCAAGACCGCCTATTACCTCATAGTTCCCTTCGTCCGGTTAGTTCCCACAGGCTGGGCCTCCTTCAGGTCCCATCGGCCAAACAGTGCTATTTGGCGGGGCCGCGGGGGAGGGCTTTCTCTGTGATGGCACCCACGTCTTGGAATCAGCTCCCCCCGGAGATTAGGACCGCTCCCACCCTGTTGGTTTTCCGCAAGCTGCTTAAGACCTGGCTTTTCCGGCAGGCCTGGGGTTTATAAAATCTGACCCCTGGATGAATGTTACTGTATTGTTTGTCTTGTTAAGTTATATTGTGTTTTTATTGTTAGCCGCCCGGAGTCCTGCGGGAGTGGGGCGGTTTATAAATTTTAATAAATAAAATAAATAAATTCAAGAGAAGCCAGCTTCTAAGTTTCATCTGACTTGGTCCATCATTAAAATCTGTCTGTTCAAGGCGCCTGTGGCAAGGTTTGTTTGAAATAAGTCCCACTGTTATACAGTAGAATTGACCAGCTTTCCCCGTTTTTGTTATTATTGTTGTTGTTTAAATTCCCTTCTTTAAGTCAGCACATTATGCGCTACAATTTCTCTCTCTTGTGCTGCTTGCTTAAAGAGGTTTGTGCATTACAATGAGTTTTGCTCCTTGCTTTCATTCCGAAACAGACTTTGCCTTCAAATAACCCGAGAGACAGTTCTGAAAACTAGAAATAAATAACTTTACATTAATCCTGGGATGAGTTATACAAATAAGAGGCTGTTGTGGCTTGAATGTACCATGAAACAGATAGCATGGATGCTGACGGAAGCTAACCTCACGTCACAAATGCAGCAAAGCAGAACAATGGAGGATGAGAACGAAAAGGCCCCGTTTTACCAAGCTCAATAGACAGATGTCAAAAACTACAGTTTGAAATCAAGAGCAAGACATGTCCATATCCAAAGATCAATACCCACCCAATTTCCATAGATACACTCATTAAATTCTTTTAATGAAAGGGCCGGATATGAGAAGCAGCCAAGCTGCAAAGAAAATCAGCGTTGAGAATCAGCAAGGCTCAGAAGATATACAGTAGTGGCCAAAATCGTGGAAACCTTTTGGGAAAAGTGTATTTTTGAGGTTTGGTGGTTAATAACACCAGTTTTGGGGGGAGGAGTACCATAAAATTATATATCAATGGAAAGATAATTTAATCAAGAACGTAATGCAACAAAGTGTGTTCAATTATCTGTACTGTATTCTATGAAATGTTATAGCCAAATAACCAGAAAAAGGAAGCACAATTTGCTTAGGTTGATCTCAGGTAGCTTTCCTTCATCTGATGGTAGCCAATGAGTGTGAGTGTTTAGAGAGCCAATCAGGTGTCATCTTGTTTTGGCCATGAGCCAATCAGATCACAGTAGGATTCAGTTATTGATGTTCATGTATTGGAGCTGAGAGGAGGACCTTTGTCAGTGTGTTATGTGATTGCTATCAAGTTGGTTGGGTTCTTTTGCGTTCTTTCATTTAGTGAGCTTGTAAAATGTAATAAAATTAAAGTCATGGTGCAAAGGGTTGATTGGTCGTCCAGAAAGCGATGTAAAATAGTATTATTAAGTGAACAAGGCTACAGTTATAAAGAAATTGGAAGAAAAAAAAATGGTGGAAACTTAACCAAAGGTGGCATTTCTACTGTACGCTTTCCTCAAAAAGTCTCCACAATTTTGACCACTACTATAAATTGTGTTTGTTTCCCCTCTTGGGCTGTTTCAAAGGGTCCCATTTGTGTAGGGAAAGAAAGCAAAAAAAAAAGTTAAATTTGGCTGGCAGAAGACATCCCAGGGATTTTTAGCCAATAATTTTCAGTCTATTTCCTTTCTGAGAAATGGATCAATCCCCGAAAACTCTTAGGTCCAAAACTGAAACTCGAAGCATCTCCTCAATGATAATTCAGGTCATCATCTCAGCTGCTTCTGACCCAGCAGGAAGATAAAGGCAGTCCTTGACTTACAACAGTTCATTTAGTGACTGTTCAAAGTTATGACGGCGCTGAAAAAAAGCGACTTACAAGCGTTTCCCCACACTTACGACCGTCGCAGCATCCCCGTGGTCACATGATCAAAATTCAAATGCTTGGCAACTGACTCGTACTTATGATGGTTGCACAGTGTCCCAGGAGTCACGTGATCCTCTTTTGTGATCTTCTGGCAAGCAAAGGCAAAGGGGAGGAAAAGTCGGATTCCCTTAACTTTCCCTGTCACTAACTTTGAACAACAGCAGCAATTTCGCTTAACGGTTTGGGCAAGCGAGGTCGTAAAATGGGACAAAACCCGCTGAACGAGGGTCCTGCTTAGCGACGTCAATTTTGGGCTCAGCCGTGGCCATAAGACGGGGACGACCTGTGTTTTGTGCCAGGAGGTGAGTTACACCAGAAGATTTTTTTTCTTCTGTTAAAACTTAAATCAAATGACTATGATTTATGAACGATGATAGTGAAATCGTGCCCACTCCGTTGCCGGCAATGGTGAAAAAGTTGTGAGATGTCACGGCACAGCACGTTGCGAGTTTGATACCCCTGATCTATGACCTATCACTTTGTTGTTGCATGTGTGTACACTGTGAGGTTATGCATCGGAGACAAATTCCTTGTGTGCCCAATCACACTTGGCCAATAAAGAATTCTATTCTATTCTATTCTATTCTATTCTATTCTATTCTATTCTATTCTATTCTATTCCAGTCCAGTCCAGTCCAGTCCAGTCCAGTCCATTCCATTCCATTCCATTCCATTCCATTCTATTCTATTCTATTCTATTCTATTCTATTCTCATTATTCTAGTCTATTCTGGTCTATATTATCATTATTCTATTCTATTATCATTATTCTAATCTAGTCTAGTCTATTATCATTATTCTATTCTATTATCATTATTCCATTCTATTCCATTCTATTCTATTCTATTCTATTCTATTCTATTCTATTCTATTCTATTCTATAGCCTAGTCTAATCTATTATCATTATTCTATTCTATTCTATTATCATTATTCTAGTCTAGTCTAGTCTGTTATCATTATTCTATTCTATTCTATTCTATTCTATTATCATTATTCTATTCTATAGTCTAGTCTAGTCTATTATCATTATTCTATTCTAGTCTATTATCATTTTATTCTATTCTATGCTATTATCATTATTCTATTATCGTTATTCTATTCTATTCTATATTCTAGTCTAGTCTAGTCTATTATCATTATTCTAGTCTAGTCTAGTCTATGCTATTATCATTATTCTATTATCATTATTCTATTCTATATTCTATATTCTAGTGTAGTCTAGTCTATTCTCATTATTCTAGTCTAGTCTATTATCATTATTCTATTCTATTCTATTCTATTCTATTCTATTCTATTCTATTCTATATTCTATATTCTATATTCTATATTCTATTCTATTTCATTCCATATTCTATTCTATTCTATTCTATGTTGCTGTTCACTGGGTGAGAGGACAACCGAACCTGCTCAGATCCAACCTAGCCATTCTTTGCTCCAAGAAAATATCAGAAATGAAAAACTGTCAGAGCTTCAATGTCCAAATCAGCTCCTGGTGGGGAAAAACTATCAGCCAGGTTCTACTTCTCCCACCCTGTAAAGGGCCACAGAATGATAACCCCCTCCCCAAAAATGTTAGATGACATTAACAAAAAAGAATAGCAGCTATTCATACACCCAAAAGGAAATCCCTAAATTATCTCACAAGCTCACAATCCTAAACATGAAATCTAAGTACAACGTAGCTCTGATATAGCCTGGCCTTCTGCATGAAGAACACGGAGTTATTTCCATCCACTGGAAGCATGTACTTTGTCTCTCCATGCTTAGCAGAGTAAAATAAACTGGGCTGCAGTATCAGTACACAAAGTTTGGCAAGCTGCCTTTTGCAGGCCTGCTCAAGAAGGAACCCTGTAGTAGTACTACTACTACGGTAGTGGTAAGCAAACAATCTAGCTGGCTTTTACAATTTATGAGAAAAATATGAGATGAGCCAGCGGTCCTCTTTATTTGCTATCTCGCTACTCACGGTGATTAAAAGGACAGGGGGGAACTGGGAGTAATATGTAGCGCAGCTGCTTTGGGCAATGGCTGTTTCGTGACCGAGTTTTACAAGGAAGAAATCCAGGAGGCCACGTTCAGGAGAAGATGCAAGGCTGTCTCCTTCCCTTTCCTTCCTGTCTTTTTTTTTTTTTTTTTTAGCAACATGGACATTTTAGCAACATGGATCCTTAACAATAAAACATGAGGAGCAAAAACAAAAACAAAACACCCCCAACCCTCCAGATACGGTGAAGCAGAAAGAATAGGTTGTTCTTCTCCACAGCCTCCTCCCAAAGATATGAGAAAATAGATTTCCTTCACCTTTCCACCCCCCCCCCAACCCCTTAATATGGCTCTAGGGTTTACCATAAACAGATCCCACCCTTATTGGTTTCAGCAGAAGTCTTGGGAGCGACGACGTTCTACACCTCTAGACGAGAATCAGTGTCAATTGAAATCAACCCAAGGAATGAGCAGGACTGGAGACCTGAGTGCCATTCTCTACCCTGAACTGCTGTTTTCTGTGAGTCTTGCCCGCCCGGATAAACCTGCCCTCTCAGGTAAACAAGGTGTAACTGTTCTTGGCTCATGTCCACCTGCTCTGAAGGCACCCTGTACTACTACCCAGGTTTCAAGGCCCATGTGCCAAAGACGAAGAAATCAGGACTATGGCTGACCGGAGAGAGGATCACAAACGTGGTCAAGACAGTAGACTAACAAGAGTTGGAAGGCATCTTGGAGGTCTTCTAATCCAAGAAGGAGACCCGATCTCATCTCTCCTTAAAAACTCTCCAGGGTTGTTGAAAACCTTCTTCTTAAAAAAAAAAAAAAATCTGGAGATCTACTTGTGGGGAAGGAGACCTCTGACATCCCCCCCCCCCATCCACCTGGAGCGTAGGACTTCCAGCAAAGCCTTACCTGGATGGCCTTCCCCGACGGATTCCGAAGTGAACATGAACGCCCCTTGCTCTTCGTTCAGCGTATGGTCCTGGAGGCAATCTAAAGTCCCATTCATGATGGATTCTGGGGGGGGGGGGGTGGGGGGTTTCTTTTGGGCAGGAACGGGGTTGGGTGGGGGGCCGGCTGGGTCTCGGAGGAAAGAAGGAAAGAAGTGGACGACCTCTCAAGGCAGGACGGGCGAGCGGCGCTGAATCCCGGCCAGGCGCGCGGAGCTTTTCCAGGTTCCAGCTGGCTGGCTGCGTAAAAGCGCGCCGTCCTATCCACCTTCCTCTTGCTCTCCGCCCTCGCGGGAGCTGTCACACCGCCTGGCCTCTATATATGGAAAAGCGAAAGTGCCTCGCTCATCATGTGAGGAGCACGGAAGAGCCCATTCTCCGGCGGGGGGGGGGAGAAAGGGAGAAGCTCGGCCACGCGTGGGGAAGAGGAGGACAACATAAGAATCAGAATCCAAAAAAAAGCAGCAGCCGCGCGCTCTGCTGGCTCCCAACATTGCGCCCCTGTCTCCATCCCCGGGTGGGTTGTTTTTTTTTTTTTTATTTGTATTTTATTTTTTTGCAAAGGATGAAAGGATGCGGGCCGGTTCCTGCCGCCTGCGTCCTCCCCTCCCCTGCTTGGAGGAGGGCGCAAAAGAGAAGAAGGAGTCCCCGCTCTCTCTCGCCACCCACCGGCCCGCGGGTTGGTGTTGGGCTTGGGTACGATTCAGTGGAGCGCGTGGTTTTGGCACGGCAATTCTTGTCGCTTGAAGCGCCCGGCTGATGCAACTGGGGGGGGGGGAAACGGAGCAGCAAGGTCACGGGCGGCCCCGAGGCGAAGTTCAAGGATCTGGGGGGGCGGGGGGGTTGTGTAGGATGTCCGGATTTGGGGGGGACGCGGACGTGATGCTTCCGGAGTTAAGAGAGTCCTGTTTTCTCTCCGAGCGTCTCTTTGACAGAGTTTCGAATGGGAGCCCCGCGAGGGGATTCGAATCTTGCCTGGAGTAGTTTCCCCCCCCCAAAAAAAAAAAAAAAAAAAACATCCGCCCCACGAATGGAAAACTCCTTTTCCACAAGCGCAAAGGGAGGAAAACCCGAGCTGCAAACGAATGCATTCATAAATCTGAGGGAATTGGGAAATGCAAGGCAAAGAGAATTCAGATGAACCAGAAAGTTTTATTAAAGATTTATACAACTCCACTCCTTCCGGGCACTGATGACGTTACCTAGCTGGGCCATGAAATGTCTGCAAGGAAGCAACCAAGCTCAGAGAGCACCAAGGACCCCACAGTTGTCTTTGTCTTCTTCTTCTTCTTCTTCTTCTTCTTCTTCTTCTTCTTCTTCTTCTTCTTCTTCTTCTTCTTCTTCTTCTTCTTCTTCTTCTTCTTCTTTCTTCTTTCTTCTTTTTCTCCTCCTCTTCTTCTTCTTTCTTCTTCTTCTTCTTCTTCTTCTTCTTCTTCTTCTTCTTCTTCTTCTTCTTCTTCTCCTTCTTCTTCTTCTTTCTTCTTTTTCTCCTCCTCCTCCTCCTCCTCCTCTTCTTCTTCTTCTTCTTCTTCTTCTTCTTCTTCTTCTTCTTCTTCTTCTTCTTCTTCTTCTTCTTCTCTCCTCCTCCTCCTCCTCCTTCTCCCTCACTCCCTTCTAGCACTGATGAGGTTACCTAGTTGGGTAATGAAATGTCCGCAAGGAAACAAACAGGCTCAGAGAGCATCAAAGACCCCACAGTTCAATCCTCAGCTACAAATATTTTCTTCTCTTGACATATAAGTTTTAGTCTGACTTTTTATTGCCACTGTAGCTTACCTAAGGCAGTGGTTTTTAACCTGGGCGATATTGCCCCCCAGGGGGCAATTTCATTTTTCAAGGGGGCGATGGAATGAAAAGGGGCAACATGGGGGTGAAGGAACGAAAAGGGGGTGATATGGGGGCAATGGAGCGAGAAGTTTTGGGGACACTCTTAAGACTTTTTCATACAGTGAATCGCTGTATATCTGTCGTACAAAAACATCAGATCGCTCGCTATTAGTGGATTGAATTGTGTTTTCAAATATTCCTCCAGCTAGCTTCAGTACAGAACGCCGTACATATATGAATGCGCATCACTTATCTTCATGCGCGTTGCGCAGCAGCCTCTACCCTTTTTATATTTCTTTTTGCGTCTTAAATTTCACTTGTAATTCAATCATTAAATGTTACTGTTTTTCTTTTGGGCATTTCACTTTCTTGCAAATGAATTTTATTTTCAGTGGTCATTACGTTGAAGTGTCTTGAATAAATAAGATAATAATAAAATACATGTATCACGAAGTTTGGGAATAAAGTGACGGGTGGCACCAAACTTTTTCACACAGTTGAGATATGGGAAAAAGACTGGAAATAAATTATTTGCATCGATATGTCCTGATGACAATTTTAAAGAAAACAAAAAAAAGGGGGGTTGCATAAATTGAAGAATTATTTCCCATGTTGTGATTGAGAGGTTATGTTGGGGGAGGGAGGCGATGACAACTTCCTCATTGGCTCAAGGGGGCGATTCGTTCAAAAAGGTTAAGAACCACTGACCTACGGGACGATGATGGCAAGGAAGAACGGTTTTTAATGGATGCCAGGTTTAGAATATATTTATAACTTTGGGGGAGGGGAAGGGGGCTTTGGGACTGGAACTGAAATTCCATCAAATGGAAACTCTTAACCTTTCTAAGTGCTAAGGTGCCTATTTGCATTGAGGAAATTTAATTTAATTTAGGCGCTGATCGCGGCTTTTACTCCCAAGGTCCAGATCGGTCTGGAATGTGCCTCCCTTTCCAAAAAGAAGCAAAGCTGGAAAAACCTGTAAAAGTTTTGTGTTCATTCAGCATGTTACTTAATTCACATTGAAAGCCTTCCAGGATATCTTTCAGTGTTGGGCTGAGGACTGATTTTCACTGACAGATGTTCTTGCATTGTAGGAACAGAGGAATAAAATACTCAACAGAAAAAGAGTGCTATGGCCTTTATAGGTACAAACTGGGTGAAACTTGACTTGATGCCAGTATCTGTGAGGGGGATCTTGGGAATCCTGGTGGACAATCACTTAAATAGGAGCCAGCCATGTGCTGCAGCTACCAAACAAGCCAATACAGTCCTAGGCTGCATTAACAGAGGCACAGAATCAAGATCACATGAAGTATTAATACCACTTTACAAGGCCTTGGGAAGGCCACACTTGGAATCCGGCATCCAGTTTTGGTCGCCACGATGTAAAAAAGACGCTGAGACTCTAGAAAGAGTACAGAGAAGAGCAACAAAGAGGATTAGAAGTCTGCAGGCTAAAATATATAAGGAATGGTTACTGGAATTGGGTATGTCTAGTTTAATGAAGAGAAGTACGAGGGGAGGACATGATAGCAGCGTTCCAATATCTCAGGGGCTGCCCCAAAGGAGAGGGAGTCAAGCTATTCTCCAAAGCACCTGAGGGCAGGAGAAGAAGCAACGGATGGAAACTAACCAAGGAGAGAAGCAACCTAGAACTAAGGATAAACTTCTTGACAGTTAGAACAATTAATCAGTGGAACAACCTGCCTCCAGAAGCGGTGAATGCTCCAACACTGGAAGTTTTTAAGAAGAGACTGGACAGCCATTTATCTGAAATGGTGTAGGGATTCCTGCCTGAGCAGGGGGTTGGACTAGATGACCCCCAAGGTCCCTTCCAACTTTATTATTATTATTTCCCAGAGTGGAGACCCCATAGAGAAGGGTCTGTCTTGTGAATTGAGTAGGCAAGCTTTGGCAAGCAGGCACCTTTTTTTTTTCCCCTTCCAGAATTGCTCTCCTGCTGATCTAAGCAACCTGGAATGTCCTCAGTGCGAATCCAGTATCTCCAATCAAGTGGCCTGCAGATGTCCCAAGGGCGGCCACGTGTTTAGTCAATGATCCCTCTGCAAAAAAAACGGTCACCCCAAAACATGTAAGTTTGCAGTTCTCAACTGAATAAACAAATCCACCCACTCCCTTTCTTCCTCTTTGGCTCCTCATTCTCTCTCTCTCTCTCTCTCTCTCTCTCTCTCTCTCTCTCTCTCTCTCTCTCTCTCTCTCTCTCTCTCTCTCTTTGTGTGTGTGTGTGTCTGCCTCTGTCTCTGTCTCTGTCTCTCTCTCTCTCTCTCTCTCTCTTTGCTCCCAGTGGCAAAAACAACGTGGAAGGGAGATAATCATGAACCAAAGAGGTGTGTTCCAATCCAGCCAATTACTGGTGGGGAAAACCCTGCTTGGGAGGTGGGGGGAAATGGAAAGAAGCGGTTGGACAGCTCCTCCCCAACATTCCTGGGAGGCGAGGCTTCCAGTCCAGAAATTGTTTGACATCAGATTTATTTTGGTGTTCCCCTGCAAAGCCCGTTTCACTTTTCACCCCGGCTGTTCCTTCCTCCATCCGTGAAAGCTTCTGCATTCCAGGTGGACATTTATGATCCAAGCAGATGTCAAACCACTGTTGCATTTTACTTAACTTTGGCTGGAGAGGAAGGAGAAGATTCTCAGTCATCCACATCATGGTTGTCCCAAAAATGCTTTTTTTCCCCAAAAGACAGATGGAGGAGGAGGAGGAGGAGGAGGAGGAGGAGGAGGAGGAGGAGGAAGAGAACCTTTACTGTCATTTTTTACTGTGGGCACCACGGCACACATTAAAAATGAAATGTAGTTGCTTGCTCTCAAAGTGTACGCCTACACAACACACATTTAACCATCCTCTATACAAGATATGCATAGACCTCTACACCAGTGGTTCTCAACCTTTTTAATGCCGCGACCCCCAACCGGTCATAAGTCGAGGACTACTCAACCGGTCGTAAGTCGAGGACTACTCAACTGGTGCAGCACCGTTTGCAGAATGGGACTTTTGGCGGGCTCAGCAGTGCAGAGACAGCCTGGACAATTCCTATTGGCTTTTGAAAGCCAATAGAATTAGACTCTATTCAAGAGAGTCTATTCTATTGGCTTTCAAAAGCCAATAGAATAAAAGGAAGTAGCACAGCTAAGGAAAAGGGGGAAAAAAATGGTGGACTGCGTTGTTTGGCGACCCCCGTGAAATGGTCGTTCGACCCCAAATGGGGTCCCGACCCACAGGTGGAGAACCACTGCTCTACACCCTTCCATATAAGTAACATATAAATATTAAAGATGGACTTTCTGGTGTGTGTTTTTTTTTTCTTGAAGATGTTTTTTGCTTCTTGGAGGAGAAGCGAAATGTCTTCAAGAAAAAACAAAACAAAACATAGAAAGTCCAGCTGCCTTTTGAAAAAGCACCTTTATATACATGACAATTTTTATTTCTGCAGCATTTCTAGGTCCTGTTTTTTTTTTCCCATTGCCTTGGTCACCATTTATAGTCCCTCCCTAATTATTCCGTAGACTCAGTTGGAAAGAATTTATCTCTAAATTAAGATCGAACTGGAGCCCAATTCTTTATTACACTGTCTGCTCTCAACATGTTAAAACTTGGGATTAAATAACAGGCATGTCATACATCTACATCTACATAGTGTATACATATACATATACACATACATACACAGTAGCAGCCAAAAATGTGGAAAACTTTTGGGAAAAGTATATTTTTGAGGTTTGATGGCTAAGAACACCACTTTTTTGGAGAGCAGTACCATAAAATTATATATCAATGGTAAGATAATTTAATCGAGAATATAATGCAACAAAGTTTGTTCAATTATCTGTACTGTATTCTATGAAAGGTTATAGCCAAATAACTAGAAAAAAGGAAGCACAACTTGCTTAGGTTGATCTCAGGTAGCTTTCCTTCATCTGATTGTAGCCAATGAGCATGAGTGTTTAGACAGCCAATCGGATGTCATCTTGTTTTGGCAATGAGCCAATCAGATCACAGTAGGATCCAGTGATGGATGTCATGTATTGAAGCTGAGAGGAGGACATTTGTCAGTGTGCTATGTGATAGCTATCAAGTTGGTTGGGTTTTTTGGTGTTCTTTCATTTAGTGAGCTTGTAAAACGTGATAAAATTAAATTCATGGTGCAAAGAGTTGACTGGTCACACAGAAAGCGATGTAAAATAGTATTATTAAGTGAACAAGGCTACAGTTATAAAGAAATTGGAAGAAAAATGGGTGGAAACGTAACCAAAGGTGGCATTTCTACTGTACACTTTTCCCAAAAGGTTTCCACAATTTTAGCCATACTACTATCTACATCTACATACTGTATATATATACATATACACATACACATATTGTATATATATACAATATATATATATATATATATATATATATATATATATATATATATATATATATATATATACACTGTGTATATATATATATGTTTTCTGAGGTTTTCGCGGGTGTTTGTATGTAGGTCTTTGGTTATTCGGGTTTTCTCCCGCATCAAATTGGAAGTGCATACTGTATACATAGACATAGACAACATAGACATAAACATAGACATATAGACATATACATACTGTATACATAGACATAGACAACGTAGACGTAGACAACATAGACATGGACATAGATACAGACATACATCTTCAAGGTCAAAAAGTCTAGCTCCCTGTTGAAAAAGAGATTTTGGCAGATGACTGTGTTGTCGGGGTCCAGAACAAAAACTTCCTACATGGAATCACTCTGGAGGGAAGGCCAATAGGTAAAAACAAGAGTATGCAATCTCTACCGTCTTGAGCACATGAACGTAGTCTTTGACCAACAAACATTCATTTAGGGATCGTTTTTCCACACTTATGGCCGTTGCAGCCTCCCCACGGTCACGTGATCAAAATTTGGGCTGGGTTGTAGTTGTAACTCAAGGACTTCCTCTCCTGGGCTTGGCTTCACATTTATTTATGTATTTATTTTTTTCCTAAAAATTTTCCAGCTTAAATCCAAGTAATTCTTAGAGCTAGTGTGTTCAAATAAGCTCACGCTAATTCTATTTGCATCTTCTTCTGATGACGCCTGCGGTATTTCCATTTATTGGCTGCAATCCACCTTTTTTTCTTTTCTTTTCTTTTCTTTTTTCTTTTAACCAGTTGACACCCTCTAATTGCTTCAGCTCCATATTTGCCTATCCCAAACTGCATTCCTCTCATCTCTGCCACGTGTCTGTGTGCGGGCTGTTCGGTCAGAGTTTCCAGCTCTGCTTTTGCTTTCTGCAAAATAAAGTGTAGGTGATCCGTGGGTGGCAAGTGGGCTATTCTGGATCACTCCTTGCTTGGAGAGCTGATAGCCCCCCTTCCACCCCATTTATGTTTGCTGAAATATTTGCAAAATTGAGTTATTTCTGTCCCAAAGGGGGCAGTGAATATTTGTGTATCGGTTTTGACTTTGTCAAGGGTTTTCAGCCTTGGCTGTTAAACTTTTTCATTTTTTCCCCCATGCACTCACTGACGCTTTGAATTATCTCTGAATGCTCGACTAATCCCCCAAATTACTAGGCACTTTCTGACCCAGCCATGTAGAAGTAAGTAGAAGAAGAATCTCGTTGCCACTCCCGGAGGGATTTCAACCCTCTGTCCAGTATCTGAACCGTGCTTAAATTCCCAGCATTGCAAAACAAAATCCTATCAGAATCCGAGGAAGATCAGAGGGAGCAGAGGAAGAACATCAAAACCATAAGATAAAGCTCTGCTTACTGTATTAAAGGTCCTATTATATATAGATGCAGAATTTTGGTCACATGACCAAGGGGATGCTGCAATGGTCGTAAGTGTGGAAAAACGGTCATATATCCCTCTTTTCAATACTATTGTAACTTTGGTCACAAAATGAATGATTGTAGTCATCATCATCATCATCATCATCATCATCATAATAATAATAATAGTACCAATAGTAATAGGTGCCTTGGGTGCAATCCCAAAACAACTGGAGCACCACTTGAACACCATCATCGGCATTGACAAATTCGCCATTAGTCAATTGCAAAAGGCAGCCTTACTAGGAACTGCTTCCATCCTGCAACGAGATCTGTGATACCATCAAACATCCACATTTGCCTATCCCAGGTCCTTGGGAAGGACTCGATAGGTAGACAAAAATGCCAAATCCAGTCTGAACATCTGGCTGACTGTGTGATGATCAATAGTAGTAATAATAATAATAATAATAATAATAATAATAATAATAGAAAGAAGGAGGAGGAGGAGGAGGAAATGGAATGGAATAGAATAGAATAGAATAGAATAGAATAGAATAGAATAGAATAGAATAGAATAGAATAGAATAGAATAGAATAGAATAGAATAACAGAGTTGGAAGGGACCTTGGAGGTCTTCTAGTCCAACCCCTTATACCATTTCAAACAAATCGTCCAATCAGTGAAAAGAAGGATAAGGCGTGACATGATAGCAGTGTTCCAATATTTGAAGGACTGTCAAAGAGAAGAGGGAGTCAAGCTCTTCTCCAAAGCAGCTGAAGGCAGGACAAGAAGCAATGGATGGAAACTAACCAAAGAGAGAAGCAATCTGGAACTAAGGAGAAAGTTCCTAATAGTGAGAACAATTAACCAGTGGAACAACCTGCCTCTAGAATTTGTGAACACTCCTACACTGGAAGTTTTTAAGAAGAGATTAGATTACACTTTATCTGAAGTTGTATAGGGTTTCCTGCCTGAGCAGGGGGATGGACTAGAAGACCTCCAAGGTCCCTTCCAACTCTGTCATTCTGTTGCTTTGCTGCCCTTCTAAGAGAGACAAATTCAGAGTTTCTCCAAGAAGGCCTAATGCTACTTTTCACCACTCTGTGAAACAAAAACTGGTTGCACTAATCCAATCGTCCCAAGTGGGAAAATAGTGGAAAGAGTTAAATGCTTCCTGTAGGCCAAAGGACATTGTTTATCAAAGTTTCCCTTTCCCCTTCAAGGACAAAAACATCGTTGTCCTCCAGATGAACCTGGAGTCAGTGGGGACAATCGGGCACGCTCACCCAGGCTGATCATCCTTGCCATTGGTTGACCACGTCCCCTCGCAGAGAGACTCCCACCCATCTTGGTGGCGCTCAGCCAGTTGGAGAGCCTTCATAACCATCAATGAGCAAAGTGCAGCCCTCTTACCTCAGCCAAAGATCCAGAACTAAGCGACACAAAATCTCAACCGTCAGATCCAAGGAGCAAACCATCGTGTGTACGGGTGTAGACAGTGGTGGGATTCAGCCGGTTCGCACCACTTTTGGCAGCTCATTTTGTGTTGCCCAGGTCCAGAATGGACTTCCGGAAGTGGCATCCACACAGAGAACTGGTTGTTCACCTATTTGAATCCCACCACTGGAGGGAGGGAGGGAGGGAGGGAGGAAAGGGAAAGAAGGAAGGAAGGAAGGAAGGAAGGAAGGAAGGAAGGAAGGAAGGAAGGAAGGAAGGAAGGAAGGAAGGAAGGAAGGAGAAAAAAGAAAGAAAGAAAGAAAGAAAGAAAGAAAGAAAGAAAGAAAGAAAGAAAGAAAGAAGAAAGAAAGAAAGGAAAGAGAGGGAGGGAGGAAGGGAGGAAGGAAGGAAGAAAGAAATAAAAAGGAAGGAAGGAAGGAAGGAAGGAAGGAAGAAAGGGAGGGAGGGAGGGAGGGAGGAAAAGAAAGAAAGAAAAAAAAGAAAGGGAAAGAAAGAAAGAAAGAGGAAGGAAGGAAGGAAAGAAGGAAGGGAAAGAGAGAAAGCATGAAAGAAAGAGAAAGAAAGAAAAAGAAAGAAAGAAAGAAAGAAAGAAGAAAGGGAGGAAGGAAGGAAGGAAGGAAGAAAGAAAGAAGAAAGAAAGAAAAGAAAGAAAGGAGGAAGGAAGAAAGAAAGAAATAAATAAAAAGAAAGGAAGGAAGGAAGGGAGAGAGAGAGAAAGAAAGAAAGAGAGGAAGGAAGGAAGGAGGAAGGAAGGAAGGAAGGAAGGAAGGAAGGAAGGAAAGAGGGAGGGAGGGAGGAAAGAAGGAAAGGAAGGAGGGTATTGGTAAGTATTGGTAGCTGCCTCTACTGCCTCCACTTTATTTATAGCACCGCATGGATTCCTGTTCTTGAGGTCAGTGGGGTTGCTTAAACACCTTCATTGAATTCAAGGCTTATTCTGGGCTCCAGATCAGCTTTCATCCTGGTCAGATGGCAACAGCTGTGAGAGACACATGACTACCAATGCATTCTTTGCAGTGGTCCCCTGCAGAACACCTCAGGTTTAGCAAGATCAGTGGTGGAGTAAGTTGGAGGGGAAGGAGGGATAACCGATCTATACATTTGCATGTTGATACAAGTGCCCAAGAAGGTCTCCTAATTGTAACCTGATAATGTTTGGTCCTTCTCCAAAACGCCCCATCCAGGTGTGCAGGGCAGGTAGGGGTGCCAAAACAGAGGTTTTGGCAAATTCATCCTGGTTGGCTTTTCTCCAATTATCTGCTAGGGCAGCTCTAATTTTGTCGTCTTGGTTTGAAGAGTTCTTCCCCCACCCCATTGCTTAGGCATAAGGAGTCCTTAAGGTGGGACTTTGTGGTTACTCCAAGGTGGGTCTGGAATAAATGAGAGGGGAGAGGGAGAAACTTTCCAAGGGTAGGACCATTTTGACAGAAGAACCAGTTCTTTGGACAGCATGTGATCTGCTTTTCTGTGTGTGGGAGATCAAGTCCAGCACTGATGATGTTACCCATTTGGGTAATGAAACGTCTGCAAGAAAACAACCCAGCTCAGACAGCACCAGGGACACCACAATCCCTCTTCCTCGTCCTCCTCCCCCCTCCTCCTCCTCCTTCTCCTTCTCCTCAACCTGCTCCTTCATTTTCTCCTCCACTCTGCAAACCCCAATCCCTTCTAGCGCTGATGGTGTCACCTAGTTGGGTAATGAAACGTCTGCAAGAAAACAATCCAGTGCAGAGAGCACCAGGGACCCCACAACCCTCCTCCTCCTCCTCCTCCACTCCGCAAACCCACTCCCTTCTAACGCTGATGGTGTTACCTAGTTGGGTAATGAAACATCTGCAGGAAAATAACTCAGCTCAGAGAGCACCAGGGGACACCACAATTACATGAACACATTAACTCACCTCTTAAAGTTGAAAACGAGTCTCAGAAGCTCTGCTTAGATTTGAGATCGACTCTAAGAAGACTTTATCATATTCTCACTATGATATCCTTATATCTTCCAATAAGGAAAAATAAAACCTGAACCGTGTTAGGCTAAATTTTAATGTGTTTTTTTTTTAAATTTCAATTCGCTTAACTGTATTAACTTATTCTAAGTCTCCTTGATGTGTTTCATCTGGTGTTTGCCGGAAAATCGTGACATTTTCTGGAATCTACAGGAACAGATTTATTGTTCTTCCTCCGAGTCGGGTACAGTAGTCAAGGCATGCTAAAAAAATAGGGGGGGGGAGAGGGAGAGAGAGAGAGAGAAAGGGGAGAAAGACTGAAGCAAGTTTGTAGGACTAGTGGAATTTGTAAAACCCAGCAAAGCCACCTGATTGTTTATTTATTTCACTGAAGTGTTTTGATGCCAACCCAATGAAAAAAGAGAGATAGGGAGGGAGGAAGGGAGGGAGGGAGGGGGAAAGAGAGGAAGAGAGAGAAGAGAGAGGGAGGGAGGGAAAGAAGAAAGAAAGGCAGGGAGAGAGAAGAAAGAGGGAGAGAGAGAGAGGGAGAGAGAGAAGAAAGGGAGGGAGAGGAGAGGGGGAGAGACAGAGAGAGACAGAGAGAGAGAAGAGAGAGGGAAGGAGGGAGGGAGGGAGGGAGAAAAGAGGAGATAGGGAGAGGGAGAGAGGAGAGAGGACAGAGACAGGAGAGAGGGAGGGAAGGAGAGAGGGAGAAAAAAGAGTAGATAGGGAGGGGGAGAGAGGAAGAGAAAGAAGGAGGGAGAAGAGAGGGAGGGAGAGAGGGAGAGAGAGAAGAGGAGGGAGGGAGAAAAGAGGAGATAGGGAGAGGGAGAGAGAGGAGAGAGACAGGACAGAGGGAGGGAAGGAGGGAGGGAGAAAAGAGATAGGGAGGGAGGGAGGGAGGGAGGGAGGGAGAGGAGAGAGGGAGGGAGGGAGAGAGAGAGAAGAGGGAGGGAGAAAAGAGAGGAGAGGGAGGGAGGAAGAGAGAGAGGAAGAGAGAGAAGAGGGAGGGAGAGGAGAGAGAAGAGGGAGGGAGAAAAGAGAGGAGATAGGGAGGGAGGGAGGGACGAAGAGAGAGAAGAGAGGGAAGGAGTGAGGGAGGGAGGGAGAAAAGAGGAGCTAGGGAGAGGGAGAGAGAGGAGAGAGACAGGAGAGGGAGGGGAGGAGGGAGGGAGAAAAGAGATAGGAAGGGAGGAGAGAGAGGAAGAGAGAGAGAAGAGGGAGGGAGAGGAGAGAGGGAGGGAGGGAGGGAGAGAGAAGAGGGAGGGAGGGAGAAAAGAGAGGAGGGAGGGAGGGAGGGAGAGACGAAGAGAGAGAGAGAGAAGAAAGAGGGAGGGAGAGAAGAGAGACGGGGGAGAGGGGACAGGCCGGGATAGAGTCATTTTACTTACTTCAGATTGCTCCATTTCATCGATCTCTTCAACCCGACTGAGGTGAGGAGCTCCATATTTGTCAGTTAGCTCAGCCAAAGTCTTTGAGGCCGCCTCCTTTTCAGCGGCAATCTTCGCCTGGAACAAACATTCATTTGATGGTCGCTAGAAGCTGGGGACGATGGAACATACAATCCAACCAGCACGGAGAAAAAAAAAAGATTCTCCTCGGCAGTGGTGTCACTGGGCCGAGGTATCAACTGAGGGGCGGGCTTTCTCCATCCTTCTCTTTCAACGAAGGGGAAGCGGGCCATAACATACGGGCCTCATATTGAACACAAAATCACATCAAGGCGTCGGCATTTTTTCTCTCTCCTCACTGAGGCTGCCTCTGGTGAACTCATCTGGTTCCTCCAAGTATCTTTCTTGGGGGGGCTAAAACATGGGTGAGGCGCACTTCTCTTACCTCCAGCTCTGCCTGTCGTTTCTGCTCCTGCAGGAGCTCCTCGGCCCGGTCTCGCTCCATCCTCTCCCGATCCCCCTGCTCTCGCTCCATCTGGGCCTGCAACCATTTCATGCAAGTGTTTCAGTCAGCAAAGAGTCACTGGCTTGGGGCCACTTCGGTTCAAAGGAGGGGTATGCCTGTTGCACACCACGGGGGGGGGACATATGGTGGAAAGGGGACACAGACATGAAAAGAGAGATGGGAGCCCCGAAACTAAATTCTGAGTGTAATGGAAGAGAGACTTGGTACTCCTCCTTCTGATCATGGCACAGAGGATCCCTTGCTAAGTATTTGTGAAAGACACATCCTCATGATGTTAATAATGATGGAATAGAATAGAATTAGAACAGAGAATAGAATGGAATGGAATGGAATAGAATAGAATAGAATAGAATAGAATAGAATAGAATAGAATAGAATAGAATAGAATAGAATAGAATAGAATAGAATACGGAGTGGAATGGAATGGAATGGAATGGAATGGAGTGGAGTGGAGTGGAGTGGAGTGGAGTGGAATAGAATAGAATAGAATAGAATAGAATAGAATAGAATAGAATAGAATAGAATAGAATTAGAACAGAATAGAACAGAATAGAACAGAATAGAATAGAATAGAATAGAATAGAATAGAATAGAATAGAATAGAATAGAATTAGAACAGAATAGAATAGAATAGAATAGAATAGAATTAGAACAGAGAATAGAATAGAATGAAATGGAATAGAATAGAATAGAATAGAATAGAATAGAATAGAATAGAATAGAATAGAATAGAATAGAATAGAATACGGAGTGGAGTGGAGTGGAATGGAATGGAATGGAATGGAGTGGAGTGGAGTGGAGTGGAATGGAATGGAATGGAATGGAATGGAATAGAATAGAATAGAATAGAATAGAATAGAATAGAATAGAATAGAATAGAATAGAATAGAATTAGAACAGAGAATAGAATAGAATAAAATTAGAACAGAATAGAATAGAATAGAATAGAATAGAATAGAATAGAATAGAATAGAATAGAATAGAATAGAATAGAATAACAGAGTTGGAAGCGACCTTGGAGGTTTTCTAGTCCAACCCCCTATACCGTTTCAGACAAATCGTCCAATCTCTTCTTAAAAACTTCCAGTGTTGGAGTATTCACAACTTTTGGAGGGAGGTTGTTCCACTGATTTATTGTTCTAATTGTCAAGAAATTTCTCCTTAGTTCTAGGTTGCTTCTTTCCTTGATGAGTTTCCATCCGTTGCTTCTTCTCCTGCCTTCAGGTGCTTTGGAAAATAGCTTGACTTCCTCTTCTTTGTGGCAACCCCTGAGATAGTGGAACACTGATATCATGTCACCCCTAGTTCTTCTCTTCATTAAACTAGACATACCCAATTCCAGCAACTATTCTTCGTATGCTTTAGCCTCCAGTCCCCTGATCATCTTTGTTGCTCTTCTCTGCACTCTTTCTAGAGTCTCAACATCTTTTTTACATCGTGGTGACCAAAACTGGATGCCATATTCAAAGTGTGGCCTTACCAAGGCCTTGTAGAGTGGTATTAAGACTTCCCGTGATCTTGATTCTATCCCTCTGTTAATGCAGCCTAGCACTGCGTTGGCTTTTTTGGCAGCTGCAGCACTGCTTTCACTTATTTCTATTCCAACGCAGAGGCAGTTCTTGGTCATCGTTAGCCGTTCCAATTTTAAAATTCTGCTTTCCCCATTTTTCGTGACAGTCATGCTGCCATATAAATGTCCTGTCTCGTGTCACTAATGACACATCGTCAAAGGCTAAGATCTGCCCAGCTCTTCTTGGCTACATTGGGCTGGTATAGATGCACTCCTTTTTCTCCAGCGGCTCAGTTATCCATCAAAGCTATTTTGACTTGCACTGTAGTAGAGGCCAGACCCCCAGCTTCCAAGAGACATCTGGTGGGTGAGAAGGGCTGCTTAGATCTTTCTGACTGGCAAAATGGGACCAGCACTGGTTTGATAGAGCGCTAGTCCTTGGATCTGGATGCGTACATATATGGAGGAAGGGCAGAAAGATAGGGGTGATCTGTTGCTTCTTCTGCTCTTATTCCCATTCCAGAAATTTATCCAGGATGTAAGGAAAGAGACCCCCTTCTCCCGCAGAATAAAAATCCTGGCTAGAGAACAAGAGATGAAAATGACCAGGCTTTGAAAATTAGCAAAACCAAAAGTGGCCAGGAGTGTCTCTGGTTGAGATCCATCAATTCAGTCTCATCATAATGTATTTTCTTATGTATCTGATGTGGATCTGCCACGTCTTTTCTCTGACAGTCACTTGAAGGCACGGCAGGCAAACAAAAGTGAAAAGACGTGTTGGTGCCAACTCTGGATTCCCGCAAAACTTTGATACCTAGTTGGGCAATGAGACACCTGCAGGCAAACAGCTATGAGATCCACAATTCGTTCTAAGCCAGAACTGGGGATGGAGAAGAACTATGCTGTTTCCTTTGAAAGAAGAATTTGCCTTTTTGTGGAGGCTTAATCACAGTTTAGTCCTGTTCCCGCAGAGTGATGATCTCAAAGAACACTTTATCTATGTCAGTGGTTCTCAACCTGTGGGTCGGGACCCCATTTGGGGTCGAACAACCATTTCACGGGGGTCGCCAAACAACGCAGTCCGCCATTTTTTTTCCCCTTTTCCTTAGCTGTGCTACTCCCTTTTATTTTATTGGCTTTTGAAAGCCAATAGAATAGTCTCTCTTGAATAGAGTCTAATTCTATTGGCTTTCAAAAGCCAATAGGAATTGTCCAGGCTGTCTCTGCCCTGCTGAGCCCGCCAAAAGTCCCATTCTGCAAACGGTGCTGCACCAGGTGAGTAGTCCTCGACTTACGACTGGTTGAGTAGTCCTCGACTTACGACCGGTTGGGGGTCGCGGCATTAAAAAGGTTGAGAACCACTGATCTAAGTAATGCTAAACTCATGTCCAAAACTAGCTTGGACACATCCCTGCAGAATATTTGTACAAGATCAAAGCAAGTTTTTATCAATGGTGCTGGAGAAGACTCCTGCGAGTCCCCTGGACTGCAAGGCGATCAAACTGGTCAGTCCTAGAGGAGATCAACCCCCACTGCTGTTTAGAAGGCCAGATCCTGAAGTTGAAACTCAAGTACTTTGGCCACCTAATGAGAAGGAAGGACTCACTGGAGAAGAGCCTGATGCTGGGAAAGATGGAGGGCAAGAGAAGAAGGGGACAACAGAGAATGAGGTGGCTGGATGGAGTCACTGAAGCTTGAATGGACTCCAGAAGATGATAGAGGACAGGAAGGCCTGGAGGAACGTGGCCCATGGGGTCGCAGTGGGTCGGACACGACTTCGCAGCTAACAACAACAAAGCCCCTTAATTTAGTTATAGGTTAAAACTTGCCTTTTCCATGGTAAGGTATGGATATTGTTCCATCTCTCTAGTGATTTTGATTGTCAAAGTAAATAAAGCCAGGATATCCACCAATCGCTTTCCTAAATTTTCCATAACCTGCCTCAGAATAGGATGCTTTATTGACAACAACCCCCCCCCCCAAAAAAAATTGATATGCTTTTCTGGTCTTTCAAAAATTAGAGGAAGAAAGTATTTTAATGTGGCCAGGAACAATGAACCTCTGTTTTAAACAGCATCACTAAGTCATAGACTGTAGATACATTTTTAAAACACAGTGACCGGATGAATTTCAGCTCTCTGAACCATAATACAAGCTCTGGATTTTTCAAGGTGGTTAGTTGGGTTTAGCTGATGTAATTACATATAGCCAGGCTGCATCTACTGAAAGCAACAATGATCTAACTGTATCTTTACTTTTCTACTTCTCTAAACTCTTAACCTTAGACAGCAGCTTCACATTTAACAAAGTTCTCCCAACCCCGATATATGGGAGTAAACAGGGAATCAATGAATGAACAAATAAAATGAACGGTCAATAAATGGTAAATAATAATAGATTTAAAAAGATGTTGAGACTGTAAAAAAGATGTTGAGACTCTAGAAAGAGTACAGAGAAGAGAAACAAAGATGATTAGAGGACTGGAGGCTAAAACGTATAAGGAATAGTTGCTGGAATTGGGTATGTCTAGTTTAATGAAGAGAAGGATGAGGGGGGGCATGATGGCAGTGTTCCAATATCTCAGGGGCTGCCCCAAAGAAGAGGGAGTCAAACTATTCTCCAAAGCACAGAAGGCAGGACAAGAAGCAATGGATGGAAACTAATGAAGGAGAAAAGCAACCTAGAACTAAGGAGAAACTTCCCGACAGTTAGAACAATTAACCAGTGGAACAACCTATCTTCAGAAGCAGTGAATGCTCCAACACTGGAAGTTTTTAAGAAGAGACTGAACAGCCATTTGTCTGAAATGATATAGGGTTTCCTGCCTGAGCAGGGAGTTGGACTAGATGACCTCCAACGTCCTTCCAACTTTATTATTATTATTATTATAAAATGTTTAGTTCTTTGAAATGCGTGTGTCTTTAAGCCACATGACGTAGGCTCAGATAGGCAGCATGATTTCAGAGTAAAAAGAGGTAACTGTAATTGTTCTGCTAGGCATACCTGGACACAATAACAACATTTATATTTTACATTTATGAACCAGCTTTGGGAGGCTAATTTGCCTTGAGATATGACATAGGGAACCGATTCACTTTAAGAAGAGAGTTCAGTGGATGTTTGCAAAGTCAACCCTGCAGAACGAAATGTTTTCAATCGGGGAACGTGGCATTTTAGACCCACGGCCTAAATATATATAATCAGAAGACTAAGCCGCAATTATCACGCAAATACGTACATCTTTTTTTTTTAAATAAAAAAAAGAGCGCCGTACCTGTTTCTCTACTTCCAGCTTTTGTTGAATCAGAAGTTCTTCTTCTTTCATTTTTTCCAGCATTTCCACTTCCTTTTGAGCCTCCTCGCGCTCTCGCTCCAGTTCTTCCCTGTCCAATTTCCTCTAGGAGTGCAATAAAACAAACGTTTGACAGCTCCCACAACTGCAGGGCCTTTTAGAAAAGTGGGTTTTGTGGGTGGAAGTCGAGGGAACTCAAGGCCAGCCCTGCATACCAATAGAGTAAAGAAGAATGGGAAAAAAAGAAGAGCAGAAAAGACGTCGGTTCTACTTTCCAGGAGCCCCAAACTGGCCACATATAGGCAAAAGGAGGGATCCCATCCGTATTTCAAAAGGAGTTTGTAGGCAGCCCCCAATCCTCTTGACTTTCTTCCTCTGTTTTTCTTTTTCCCATCCTCAAAACACCAAGAATAAGAAGCAAAGAACATTATTTAATGCTTGGCTGGGGCTTGGAGCCTGAGTAGCAAAATTCCCTTCCTTTCACCTCAGGTGAGATTGAAAGAAAATGTGTTAAGCCCCCCTCATCTCACCTACAATGTATTTATGGTATGGGAAGAAAGAAAGAAAGAAAGAAAGAAAGAAAGAAAGAAAGAAAGAAAGAAAGAAAGAAAGAAAGGAAGGAGAGAGAGAGAGAGGGAGAGGGAGAGAAAGAAAGAAAGAAAGAAAGAAAAAGAAAGAAAGAAAGAAAGAAAGAAAGAAAGAAAGAAAGAAAAAGGAAAGAAGGAAAGAAAGAAAAAGAAAGAAAAGAGAGAGAGAAAGAAAGAAAGAAACAACGAGAGAGAGAGAGAGGGAGAGAAAGAAAGAAAGAAAGAAAGAAAGAAAGAAAGAAAGAGGAAAGAAGGAAAGAAAGAAAAGGAAAGAAAAGAGAGAGAGAAAGAAAGAAAGAAAAAGAAAGAAAGAAAGAAAGAAAGAAAGAAAGAAAGAAAGAAAGAAAGAAAGAAAGAGGAAGGAAGGAAGGAAGGAAGGAAAAAGAAGAGTAGACGGAAAGGAAAATAAAGGAAGAATGAAAGAAGGAAGGAAAAGATGAAGGGAAGGGAAGGTGAAATAAAGGAAGAATGAAAGGAAGAATGAAAAGCTGAAGGGAAGAGAAGAGAAGGGGAAGGGAAAGGAAAGGAAAGAAAAAGAGAGGAAAGGGAAGGGAAGGGGACAAAGGGTTATGAGATACTACCTTTCCCCTTGAAAGATCTCAAGCCCAGGAGTTCACAATCCTGCTGAATCAGGAGCATGAGAACTCTGACTATCGATGTGAAAGGACAAAAACTGTTTTCAGGACTTGAAAGAACAAGGAGCACAGAGTCAGCTCTCAAAAACCGTCCACTCTGTGAAACTGCAGGAAGCCCGAGGGGCATTCAGAATTCTGCAGAACCCCCAAAAGGAGACTAGAAGCCGAAATCCCACCTGCAGTTCCTCAATCATGTTCTTCTTGTACTTGTAAATCCAGTGGGCCAGGTACAAGACAGGATCTGCGGGCCGATGTTCCGCAATTTCAGCAAGGCCTTCAGCCAGGCAGGTGCCCAGGCTTTTCCTCAAGTAGGCGCTCTCCATGGCTGGCTCCCCAGGATCTCCAGATTAGAGGGATCTGTGAAAAAAGGAAACAAGCTGAATAATAAATTAATGTGTACGTGACTTTGTGTTTCCAATACCCATTATTATAGGTTGGTTTACTGAGCCTCTGATCAAAACACCGAGAAGAAGAATGAAGGAGGAGGAGAAGGAGAAGAGGAGGAGGAGGAGGGGAAGGAGAAGAGGAGGAGGAGGAAGAGGGGGAAGGAGGAGGAGAAGAGGAGTAGAAGAAGGAGAAGAGGAGGAGGAGGAGGAATAGGGGGAAGGAGGAGAAGAAGAAGGAGAAGAAATAATAATAGTAATAGTAATAATAATAATAATGAAGGAGAAGGAGAAGAGGAGGAGGAAGGAGGAGAAGAAGGAGAAGAGGAGAAGGAGAAGGAGGAAAAGAGGAAGAGAATAGTAATAGAAATAGTAATAGTAAAGAAGAAGAAGAAGAAGAAGAAGAAGAAGAAGAAGAAGAAGAAGAAGAAGAAGAAGAAGAAGAAGAAGAAGAAGAAGAAGAAGAAGAAGAAGAAGAAGAAGAAGAAGAAGAAGAGGAAGAATAGCAAGGGTAGTGCCAATAGTCATAGGCTCCTTGGGTGCAATCCCAAAACAACTGGAGCACCACTTGAACACCATCATTGGCATTGACAAATTCGCCTTTAGTCAATTGCAAAAGGCGGCCTTACTAGGAACTGCTTCCATCCTGCGACGAGATCTGTAATACCATCAATTCAAACATCCACATCTGCCTATCCCAGGTCCTTGGGAAGGACTCGATAGGTAGACAAAAATGCCAAATCCAGTCTGAACATCTGGCTGACTATGCGATGATCCACAATAATAATAATAATAATAATAATAATAATAATAATAATAATAATAATAATAACAACAACAAAATACAAAGACCTACAAATAGAAATAGAAAGACTGTGGCAAAAGCAAGCAAGGGTAGTACCAATAGTCATAGGCACCTTGGGTGCAATTCCAAAACAACTGCAGCACCACTTGAACACCATTGGCATTGACAAATTCGCTA